>NC_079456.1:22996817-23102277 GCF_903798145.1 Danio aesculapii | reverse complement strand
AAAGAAAGAAAGAAAAGAAAGAAAGAAAGAAAGAAAGAAAGAAAGAAAGAAAGAAAGAAAGAAAGAAAGAAAGAAAGAAAGAAAGAAAGAAAGAAAGAAAGAAAGAAAGAAAGAAAGAAAGAAAGAAAGACAGACAGACAAATGGACGGATGTTTGGATGGATGGATGGAGAAAAAAGAAGACAGAGAGAGATAGATAGATAGATAGATAGATAGATAGATAGATAGATAGATAGATAGATAGATAGATAGATAGATAGATAGATAGATAGATAGATAGATAGATAGATAGATAGATAGATAGATAGATAGATAGATAGATAGATAGATAGATAGATAGATAGATATACCATTATATTCCATCTGTCCTTCAGCCTGTCTGTCTGAGTCTGTCAGTCCTCTATAGATGGACAGACAGGCAGACTCAAACCGACAGACTTCCAGTTGTTTCCCCACTCTTGCACTGTATTTTGTGATGCTGCTTGAGCAACTTCTCCTCAAACACAAGTTGACTGACAGGTTGCAGGAGCACATTGCTTGTTTACTACTCGCGAGGGCTAAAAACCGCCCGTCTGGGGCATGAGTTTTGTAATTGGTCATCTTCTGGTTAACCCCTCCCCCTTCCTCATCCTGATTGTGCCTGCTGGTGTCACCCAGGGGTCAAACATCCTCATCGGCGCTATGAAGGACTCGCAGCTTGTTCTACAGACCTCATTACATTGCTAATGGAGTCACTTCCCCATCCTCCCTCCCTCCCTTTTCTTTTTTTGTGTGTTGGTTGAGGCAGTCTTGATTATTTTTAGGAGAAAAGAGAGCGGGCAGAAAAGTGTCAGCTGGCTCATTAGATATGGCTGGGTGGGTCCGAGTGCTTTCACAATCGGTCGGACCCCAGCAGTCTCCATTAGAGGGGACTACAGCGGGATGACCAAGCTCCCGTTCAACCCCGGGTCAAAGGGATAAATAAAAGATCACATGAGGTGGCCCCTCAAAACCTGATTAAATAGAGCCACACACCAGGGATTCATTAGCTGCTCCTGCCGCCGTGGAGCCATCTGAATCACAAGAACACACACAGCTCACTGCAACACGTTAGCACGCCATCGAAGACACCAATGAGGAAAATGTCAGAATTTAGGGCATAAAAAAGATGTATCTGGGATCTTAGTTATTCCCTGGAGATCAGATTCCCCCAAAATTAATTTGTTTCTCATCAAAAATCTAGAGATTTTAAAGGCACCTAGGTTACTCCTTTTTTCAGATTTAATATAAGTCTTTTGTGTCTCCAGAATGTGTCTGTAAAGTTTCAGCTCAAAACATCAGATTTTTTATTATAACTTTTATAAGTTTCTTTTTTATACCTTTTTGAATCAGGTAGCAGTTTTGGTGTACTGCGCCTTTAAGGCTAGTCCTCCCCGCCCATCGTTTCTTCGTGCCTGTCTGTGTGCCTTAATCTCCTCCCTCGACTGATTCAGACAACAGACAGACTTAAAGGAAGCAGATCTCACGTAGCGTTTGTGAGAAATACTACAGTAAGAACTTTACCAATGAGGATTTGATGCATTTCTTGTGGATTTGCAACGATGAGTCACACACAATGTCGTTACAAAGTTCACACGCACACACACAGATACACACATACACAGCACAGACAGCGCGCTCGTTTAGCTTTGACCTCTTTTTCCACTCAAATGTGACAGGATACAGGTTAATCTCCACTGCTGTATGGATATCTGTTATGTTAATGTACAAAATAAACCTGGTTTAACGTCCACAAACCGCGAGTGAAGCGTCTTCTTTTATAATTGTTCTGACACGCGGCTGTGCTGATGAAGTAAAGCTGAAGTAAATCACTGTAATTCATTACACACGTGCACTGTTTTAAAACATTTTAAACTTGTAAAACTCACTCTTGATCACATTTGATGATGATTGATGATCCTAGCAAACTAAACAGACCTTTTATTCCCAGTTGCTTTGCGCATGTCTGATCCTGTTGGTATGATTATACACGTGACTACCGGGACATGTTAATACGCAGCTGTCAATCAATTCGGTGGGCGGGGGGACCGCACTCCTACGTCAAGTTAGTAGATTTTTCACCAAAGGTGCCCAAATTCTGTTGTCCTTCACTCACCCTCGTGTTGTTTTAAACCCACAGGGCATTTGTTTATCCTCATAACTATGTTGTTCAAAATGTTAATAAAAAGCAAAAACATTAAAGTCACATAAATCAAGTAATTATTTAATCTGAAGAGACAGCGTGTCTTCAAAAGATGAATGGATTGAATGCTTTTGAATTTATTTGAATTTATTTCACAAACTTTTCACAAATTAACTTGAAAAGAGTGTAGAGCCTATATATATATATATATATATATATATATATATAGGCACAGTATATATAGACACAGTCAGAATGATAAAGGCAGACACATACCACATATAGACAGATAAATAAACACACAAAGAAACACATGAGACATGTGTATATAAACACACAATAAACACACAACACAAATAAACACACACAAATATAAATAAAGATACAGAACGACACAGACAGATATATAGACACATAAAGACAAAAACTGACATATACAGTCAGAAAGACAGACAAATATACAGATATATAGACACACAAAGAAACACAGATTGTAAGTACAGTATATAGATACAGAAAGACACAGATATATATATATAGATAGACAGACAGACAGACGGATATATAAACACACAAAGAAACACACATACTGTAAGTATATATAGATACAGAAGAACAGACAGATATATAAACACAGAAATACTGTACACAGGTAAACAGATATATACACAGTCAAAAAGAGACAAACAGACAGAGCTATAGATAGACAGACATACAGATATATAGACACACAAAGAAACACACATAAGTATATATAGATACAGAAAGACACAGACAGATGTATAAACACAGAAATACAGACAGACAGATATATAAATATTCAAAAAGACAAACAGCAATATATCTAAACAGGCAGACATATAGACAGACAGAAAGACAGACATAGATAAACAGACAAATATATAGGTATCGATACATAGACACACAAAGAAACAAACAGAAGTATATATAGACAGAAAGATATACACACACACACACACACACACACACACACACACACACACACACACACACAGAGATATATAAACACAGAAATACAGATAGATATATAGACAGTCAAAAAGACAGACAGATATATATATATAGACAAACAGACATATAGACAGACAGAAAGACAGACAGATAAGCAGACAAATATATAGACACAGGCAGATAGACAGATACAAAGACACAGTCAGGAAGGCAGACAAACAGACAGATATATAGACAGACAGTCAGAAAGACAGACATATTTACAGAAAAAATATAGACAGACAGCAAGATATATAGACAGAGACAGACAGATATACTGTATAGACAGACATAGAGAGAGACAAAAAGGCAGACATATAGATAAACAAACAAAAATATAGACAGACAGCGAGATATATAGACACAGGCAGACAGATATACAGTATAGACAGGCACCGACAGATAGACAGTATAGATCGACTGAAAAACAGACTGATGTAGATGCTGTACATACACAGACAGACAATCCCAGCACCACACTTCAAGACTCATAAAACCTGTCTGTTTTCCTCAGACGTGAAGAACCTGGAGAACTTCCACCTGGTGGAGAGCGTGCAGGAGCAGGTAAACGCGGCGCTGCTGGACTACGTGATGTGCAATTACCCTCAGCAGACGGACAAGTTCGGCCAGCTGCTGCTGCGGCTGCCGGAGATCCGCGCCATCAGCCTGCAGGCCGAGGAGTACCTGTACTACAAACACCTGAACGGAGACGTGCCCTGTAATAATCTACTCATAGAGATGCTGCACGCCAAACGTGCCTGAGAACCGGCCGCATCTCCAAACACACACCCCGCGCGCACACACACTGCTCCAGCACCACCTCAGTCCAGCGTCATACACACATAGCCTTCCAGATACCTACAAACGAGTGCGAGATGTGCACCGAACGCATGGGTTTGCGCTGGGTGGACATCTGGATCTGAAAAGCTGAAGGCGAGGGTTGGGCTCAGTGCATTTCTGCTGGAGATGCCAGTGTTTAATGACCTCTAGGCTGTGGATTTGTTCAAGTGTTAAAGTGGAAGCAGTCCTTATTTGTTTCTGTGCAGCTGATCCAAACGTCCACTTTACAGTCAGACTCGAGGAAAGACTGGGTTTTCCAGCGGTGACCCGAAGTTTGGCCGTTTGGCCCTTCTTTGTCTGTTTTAAGGCACACAAGCTGGGCCCGAGCCTGTAGGCGGAGGAGGATGGACAACTAGCCATTGCCTGCATCTGCGCCAATTATAAAGACTTTTATTCCAACCCCTCACCAAAAAACTCAACAAAACAATGTGTTTCTCCTTTCAAATTGGCAGTTGTTTCTTCTTCTTAGTCACTCTGAGGCTGCTTTTTGACATCATTGCTTCTGCAAATGTGAAGAAAAAAATGGGAAAGTCACAAAAACTGTCAAGAATTTTTCCATGTTTTATATGAAAGTCTTGAAATAGAGATGAGAAATTATAGTTTGAGCAAAGATACTGATGTCTGATATCAAAATTATTATTTATTTTAATTGTAAAGTACATTTTGTCATAAAATTATTTATAAACCTGAAGACGCCAAAGTAAAATCCCAATAGGTGATGAAACAAAATAATTCAGTTATTATATGGGAATATTAAATAGATTTGTTTTAATTAACCATTTAAAATTACAATTAACTTTTTTTTTTTTTTGGAAAATATCATGATGAAAACATTTTCACACCATTAAAATTAAACAATTTATGATAAAATTGAAATTTTGAAAATTTTTATTATTAATTTAAATAATCATGAAATTAATTTTAAAACTAAGTTAATTGTCATGAGGTGAAATAAAATTATTAAATATTTTGTTTGTAGAAAATCTGCAAAATCTGAATCTGAAAATAGAAAATCTGTGAGTATAAATGATAAATTATAATACAAATGAGAATTAATAATTAACAGTTTTATTAATACTTAAAAAATTATTAAAATTAAAAATAAAATAAATAATAATAAAAAAATATATATAGATAAAAACTGGCATGTGTGCATACGCATAATTAATAACTTAAAACAATAAACAAACTAACTCATCTTTCAAAATAATTCAAATAAAAGCTGCGTGATAACATTTACCTCACAACACACCTTTTTTCCCGTTATTTGTGTGGTATTTTTATTTCAAAATTTTGCAGTTTATTGATCAAAATGCAGTCCCAGAGTGAAGAAGAAACGCCACCTCCATCAACACAAGACCAAAGCCTGCAGAGAAGTAAAAAAGAAGAAAAAAAAAAGAAGGAAAAAAAATACAACCTTAACTATCAGTATTAATAATTTGTGATGTCACAGTCATGTGAGTCTTGCCTTATTTCATTTCCATGCTAGCTAACCGTGCTGATGTGAATTACGATATGTAAAATAAAAAGTACATATATATAAAGTATTAATGTTATACAATTGATCAAGAAATAAGAGGTGTTTACATTCATGTGGTCATGTGGGAGATTACTGTGATGCGTTCAATTGCAAAGCAATGATTTCGTAGAAAAACTAAAAAAACGAAACGGTCAGAACAGATTATATTCCTCTTGTTTGCTTTCTTAGGTGTGTACAGTTTTCATCTTTCTTGACCAGTACTTAATTATGTCGCGAGACACTAAATCAGAGAGGAATCTCACTTAATACTGAGTTTCGAAATGTTTTTTGGTAACATTTTGTTGTATTGTGCTGGCTTATTTCTGTGGACACCTGTTTTACGTTCTACGTTTGAAATGTACGTCACTGGTTAAGCTTAATTTATTGTTTTTGGCCTCATGACTCAATGTATTTGTTTACTGTAGCACGTTTTCTTTTTTCTTTTATATGTAGATACGAGATGCAGTTACGGAGCTAAATGGTGATTGAGTGATTGGCATTAAACGACCATCAGTCCTGCCACTGTAAAATATCAAGAGCTGTACTGACGTGACTGACTGGTGCATCTTTTCTAATGAATGTTTTCATGATAGCGTCTGTGTTCTTATACCAAAGACAGCGTCTGTCCTTCACCTGTACTTACCTGTTTGCTTCACAATGAACGAATGAGAGCTTTCATACTTGGGGACTGCCATTGTTTTGCTTCTCTTTTTTTTTTCATCTAATTGGTGTTAGGAGTCAACATGAAATCAAATTTGAGCCAATTTACTTCATCAATACTCAATTCTGCTCTTGTGTGTATAGATAAGTTTGTTTGATTGTTGTAATCAGATTACAAATGTAACAGGGCACAAAATAGTGTTGTGTTGTAGCCATACTGTTCATACAGCAAAGTCAAACAAACATAGAAAACAAAAGCAAAAGAAATGAGAAAAAATAAACAGCAAAGCAAAACTAAAAAGGAAATGACAGAAGGAAATGAACAAAAATAGAAAAAACAAGCAAACAAAATAGTAGAGGAAAACAAAGGTAGCCAACTGAAAGAAAAGCAAATGAATGGAAAAGAAAACAAAACACATGTCAATTAAGCAAGATGAAACAAATGCGAAACAAAACAAAAAGCAAAGGAGAACAAAATAAATCTATACAAGCTGTGAATAAAAGCTAAATAAAATGAAACAAAAATTAAAACAAAATAAGAAGCAAACTAAAACATAAAACAAGATCAATGGAAAGCAAAAATGACCAAAAAAATCACAGAATGGCAAAACAAGCAAAAAAAAAGCGAAAACAAAATTATAAAGTAAAAATGTTACTAACAAAAACAAACAAATATAAAAGAAAACAAAATGAAACAAAATCAAAGTTAAGCAAAACAAAATGAAACAAATACAAAACAAAACAAAAAGCAAGGAAAAGCAAAGCAAATTAAAAAGCAAAGTAGAGCAAAATCAAAACAAAATGGGAATAAATGCTAAATAAATTGATACCGAAAGCAAACATAAGCAAAACAAAACTAGAAGCGAAAACAAAATAATAAAGAAAAAATTTTACTGACTCAAACAAAAACAAACGAATATAAAAGAAAACAAAATGAAACAAATGAAAACGAAACGAAATCAAAGGAAAGCAAAACCAAATGAAACGAATACAAAAATAACCCCCAAAAAGCAAGGGAAAGCAGAACAAATTAAAAAGCAAAGGAGAGCAAAGTTAATCAAAATGGGATTAAGGCTAAATAAAATAAAACAAAGCAATTGGAAGCAAAACAATAAGCAACCTAAAACACGATTAAACAAGATCAATGGAAAGCAAAAATGACCAAAAAAATCACTATGTTACTAATGTTACTAACTCAAACAAAAACAAATGTATATAAAAGAAAACAAAATGGAACAAATGCAAACTAAGCAAAAAGAAAGGGAAAGCACAACTGATTAAAAAGCAAATGAGAGAAAAATTTAAACAAAATGGGAATAAAAGCTAAATAAATTGATTTCAAAAGCAAACGTAAGCAAAACAAAACTAGAATCAATCTAAAACATAATAAAACAAGGTCAATGGAAAGCAAAAACGACCAAAAAAAAAAAAAACAGCATAGTAAAACAAGCAAAAGAAAGTGAAAACAAAATAGTAAAGAAAATAAAAGTAAACCAAATGCAAATGAAAGCTAAATAAAGTGAAACAAAAAGCAAATGAAAGCAAAAGAAAAGCAAAGTGAAACAAAACAAAAGTAACAGTATCAACAAGCATATAAAAACTAAAATAACATTCCTGCAATAAACAGTACAGGAATAATGATAGCGCTAGTTATTTTTTTAAATAAAATTTTAGCATTAGCATACTTCTACATGCTATTTTATTGACAAACTTGACCTTCAACCTTTTTATCTGAGCATAAAAATCTCAACAAACGTGTCCATTAGTATTGTGTGGGTTCCCACAACACTTTACAAACTCATATTCAGCTTCATTGTAGCATATAATGGACACTATTTGTCAAATAAGAGTCTTTACACAATCTGAAACGATGCGTCATCTATTTGTTTTTAAGCACAAATAAAAGTAGGATGTAAATTTAATGAATGTAAATTGGCTCGTAAATTTAATTTCGCGTTGACTTTAAGGTCAAAAACTACAATGACTGTTGTAGCACACTAAAACTAAACGTCATATGTTCGTTCTTTATTTGAAACTAAACATAAATGACCATCATGGTGACAACATTTCACATCATCGCAATTTTTTAACGCGTGTTCTCAATGTAAATCCTTTCAGATGAAAATGGTGTAAAAAGTCTTTTGTACAAGTGATCAAATTTGCTGCATGGCATCACCCCCCCTCCCCCCATGTGTACATAAGGCCAATTTTTTCCTTTCTAGGGAAATTGATTTGTATTTGCCTCGTTTTGTGACTCTACTGTGTTGTGTGTGATCAGACCGACAATCTTAAGGAACCCCCATTTTGTTCCCATCAGCACCAGAAGTCCTGCTTACCTGCCTGAATGTTGGGATTTGGGATTTTTCTTGTTTGTTGCGCTGGAAGGCCTGCATCTCTGACGCCCCGTCTTGCCATAAAGAGTTTCCATACAAGCTCTTGGAATCTTTCCGTCATATTTTAATAAATGACTATTATGCCAAGCGTTGTCACTTTTATTTCCATGACCAGCAAACAATGCTTCATTCTAATAATCACTCAGACAGATTCACTCTTGATGGAGAAAGATTTGAGAATATCCAGTTGGCACCTTGATAAAAACGACATCGAAAACACATCCAAAATGCTAATCAATTTAATGTCAAAATCTTGACGTCTATTTGACATCAGCGCATTGATGCTTTTTTGACCACCAATAATGATCAAAGCAGTCAGGTTTTATTCATCTATAAGCTTCAATTACACATTTACACTGGATTTTGTATGCCTTCAATGCATGTAAACTACCTTGATGACAGAGCAACATCAAATCTAGCATGGCATAAAAAAAAAATCAATTCGATGTAATTTGACATCAAGGTAGTTTACATGCACTGTAGGGATTTAAAAAATCAGGTTTAAATTTGGAATTGAAACTTTCAGGTGAATAAAATTGTTCTTATATTATACTTTTTGCGTCATTATGTTGGTGGTCAAAGAAGCATTATGTGCGGATGTGGACATATGGACATAAAAAATTTGACATCAAATCAATGTGCATTTTTGACTTTTTTTATACCGTCCTCTCCAAGGTATATGCTTCATTTTATTATTTGGTTAAAAAAAAGATGAAAAACTTGATAAAAACGACATAAAAAGCACATGTCAAACATGCAAATTGATTTAAAGTCAAAACCTTGATGTCTATTTGACATCCGCGCACTGATGCTTCTTTGACCACCAAAATAATGATCAGCGTAGTCAGGTTTTATTCATCTGAAAGCTTCGATTACACATTTACACTGGATTTGTATCCCTACTATCCATGTAAACTACTTTTATGTCAAAGCAATGTCAAATTGACATCTAACACTGGTATCAAAAAATGTCTATTTGATGTAATTTGACATCAAGGTAGTTTACATGCATTATAGGGCTTAAAAAATCAGGTTTAAATGTGGAATTGAAGCTTTCAGATGAATTAAACTGTTCTTATAATAATTTTTTTGTCATCATGCTGGTGGTCAAAGAAGAATTATGTGCGGATGTCAAATGGACATCCAACATTAGGATCAAATCCATCAATTCCATGTGCATTTTAGATGTCGTCCTCTCTGAGGTATAGGCTTCATTTTATTATTTGGTAAAAAAGATAAAAACCTCGATGAAAACGACATCGAAAAACGCCAAAATGCTAACTGATTTGATGTCAAGATCTTGATGTCTATTTGACATCCACGCACTGATACTTTTTTGACCACCAAAATAATGATCAGCGTAGTCAGGTTTTAATCATCTGAAATGCTTCGATTACACATTTACACTGGATTTTGGTTTTTGTATCCCTACAATCCATGTAAACTACTTTTATGTTAAAGCAACGTCAAATTGACATCTAACACTGGTAAAACGTCAATTTGATGTAATTTGACATCAAGGGAGTTTACATGCATTAGGGCTAAAAAATTCAGGTTTAAATGCAATAGTGTCTGGATGCAGCCCTTATGATGCAAGCTAAGATTGCATCACTCAGCGATACATGTCAGACACAATGAACTCAATGGAGTGAGTGATGTCACTGTGACGAGTAGGGTTAGGTGAGCGCATTAAACAGCATTGGATGCAGCTCAGATTGCACTGCACCATGTCTGCATCCAGTCCCTCTCTTTAAACCTGGAATTGAAGCTTTCAGCTGAATAAAACTGTTCTTAAATATTATAATACTTGTGTAATTATGTTGGTGGTCAAATCGATGTGCATTTTTGACATATTTTGATGTTGTTTTGATGTCCTCTCCGAGGTATAGGCTTCACTTTATTATTTGGATAAAAAAAGATAAAAACCTAGATAAATATTACATTGAAAAGCATGTTAAAAATGCTAACTGATTTTATGTCAAAACTTTGATGTCTATTTGACATCCGCGCATTGATGCTTTTTTGACCACCAAAAATAATGATTAAATTTTATTCACTCATTCATTCATTTTCTTTTTGGCTTAGTCCCTTTATTAATCTGGGGTCACAATAGCAGAATGAACCACCAACTTACGCAGCATATGTTTTAGGCAGCTGATGCCCTTCCAGCTGCAACCTATCACTGGGAAACATCCATACACACTCATACAGACAATTTAGCTTACCCAATTCACCTATAGCACATGTCTTTGGACTTGTGGGGAAACTGGAGCACCCAGAGGAAACCCACACACACACGGGGAGAACATGCAAAGTATACACAGAAATGCCACTGACCCACCCGAGGCTCAACCAGTGACCTTCTTGCTGTAAGGCGAACGTGCTACCCACTGCACCACCGCCCAGCCCCAGCCCAGTTTTATATTCATCTGAAATTACTACAGAGCAACATCAAATCTATCGTTTTGATGTCCTCTCCGATATAGATAAATAAACACACCCAACTCAAAGGGCTCCTAAAAACATCTTTTAATTGTTATGCTGTATCTTTTATGTTACTTCCTTGATGCCCTAGATCAGGGTTATAACAATATCAAGGTGCCAACTGTGTAAGAATTGCATTTTCAAAACATACAGTACACACACACGTACCTGATCCTGCTCTCAAATACAGTGCGAAGATTAGTTAAAAAGATGCAAACTGCCAATAAATTACAGCCTATTCAAGAAGAAACCTGAACAAAGCATACAAATCTTGTGTTTATCATCTAAAGTGAACAGGTTTAGAGTTTGAATACCAAAACACGCAGATTTGAGGAATGAATTCAGTGAAGACACATGATGTTGTTGGGCTGAAGAGGTGAATTGTGGGATATTCGTTCGGCCTCCATGGGGTACATTCAGACTGCACTCGTTTGTAGGTCTGGCTTTAGCTTTTCTGAGAACCTCCTGTTAGAAATGAACAGCAAATACAGCACGTTAGCATACTTTATACATTTAGCATACATATGCCTTCAAACATGAAATATGTAATTTTTAAATTAGATATACGTTTTAGGAAAATATTACACTTTCATTCTCAGTATTTACAGTTGTTGCTTTTGAGTTTATAAAATAAAAATTCTACAAATTGCTTCATTTTTAGTTAGAAAACAAAAGTTTGCTAGTGTTAAGACCCTTAAAATGCACATTTTTTGATTGATGGATTGATTGATTAATTATTTGATTGGGAATTTTATAAGAAAGTTATAATCATTTTAATTATCTGTGGAGCACCTTTAGCTGTTAAAATGTGTAAATACACCTATTGACAAACCATTGCAGTATAAAAACAGTTTTAATCACAAACTGAACATTTATTAAAATTATAATAATAATAATAATAATAATAATAACAATAATAATAATAATAACAATAATAATAATAACAATAATAATAATAATAATAATAATAATAATAATAATAACAATAATAATAATAACAATAATAACAATAATAATAATAACAATAATAATAATAATAATAATAATAATAATAATAATAATAATAATAACAATAATAATAATAATAATAATAAAATAATAGTAATAATAATAATAGTAATAGTAATAATAATAATAATAATAATAATAATAATAATAGTAATAATAACAATAGTAATAGTAATAATAATAATAATAATAATAATAATAATAATAATAATAATAATAATAATAATAATAATAATAATAAAAATAATAGTAATAATAATAATGCATTTATTTTGAAACCTTTACAATTAAATTCCGGAAAGTACACTGAAAAAAGTGTTGCATGCAAACTGTTGCAAACAATTTATTTGTGTTGAATTTAAACAAACAAATTAAATTGAGCAATGTTCAACTTAATTTGATTGTTTAAATTCAGCCAAAATAAATTGTTTACAACCACTTAACGTAAAAAAATTGAGTAAATCCAAGGAATCATCTTTAAATAATTTTTTTCAGTGTATGTTCTTATATGTTTTTATATAATTTACAGCATTTTCATTTATCACTTTTTTTTCATTTAGCATTTTTTAATCAATTAAAACTGGTAAATAAAGTAACACAGTTGTAAAGACATCTTAACAGTTAGTAATTAATGAAAAGTTGCAGATCAGATTCAATATGGTTACATGAAAAATAAACAAAGCTATGTTTCAAAAATATTGTTTCAAAAATAACAATTCTTTAGGTCCAAACAGACCAAATATATTCATATATTTTTAGATGAATATAACTTCATATTATACGTACAAACTTTAAATGCAAAGAATATTTTTAAAAAATCTGAAATTTAATGAAATATTATGTATATTAAATGCATTTGCTTAAACTGCTTTTTTTGAACATTAAACTGTGTCCAAACTTGCACACGAAAAAAAAGTACAGTAGCAGACAGTAAAACACCTTAGAATATACATATATTTAAAAACCACCACTTCATTATTCTCGATCACAGAGGCATAAAACTAAACTGTGTTTCCCCTTTAAAACTGACTGAGCTGTATATCAAGTTCCTCACAGGAACAGATCTGACCTGTATTAAATGTTAAAACCGAGCGAGCAGACAGAATCTACTCGGGCCAAAGCCCTAAACCAACATAACCACATCATTTACTGAAGGCCGTGATTTCCAGAGCCGTCCTGCTGAGAGAACACACTGATCCGCTGACAGATTCACTCACACCGACACGTAATCCATCAATACAGTAGTCAAAGACAACAAGAGAGTAAGACTGGATTATTTCACAACGGCGATGAGTAAATACTGTATAACCTGGACTGGCAGCGATATGATCAACACTATTTACTATTGCTTAAAGAAAAAAATATGAATTCAGAACTTATTGTGGAAATAAAATACTAATGAGAAATGAATTATTTCAGACATTTAATGACATGTTAATCATATTCATGAAAATGTGTTAAATGATTCCTATGATGCTTTACATAAACAAGTTAAGTAAAGTTTCAGCTAAAATACCATATGGACCATTTGTATTACAATGCTGTAAGTAACAAAAAACACATGTTTTTATTTGTGTGTCTTTAAATGCAAATGAGCTTTTGATCCCCGCCCCCTTTTTCCAAAACAAGGCAGAGGCTTTATAGCTACTGCTACTTCTTTGATGCCCTAGACCACGGTCGTAACAATATCAAGGTGCCAACTGTGTATGCAATGCAATTTAAAGAAACACACACACGCGTGCACGCACGCACGCACACACGCACACACACACGTATCTGCTCCTGCTCTCAAATATAGTGCAAAGACGAATTAAAAAGACATAAACTGCCAATACATTACAGCCTGTTCAAGAAGAAATGTGCCTTGATTTCTCCGCCAATAACAATCGTGTCTCGTCAGTTTAAACTCTTTATTGATGGATTTCAAACAAAAAGAGTGTGACAATAAAATCCACACACACAAAAACATCAACACACAAGTTCATATAATGTTGGTTATGCCTGCAAATGTAAATGCTTGGAGAAGAAATCATACGTGTATTGGTATAAAGTGAATCTGTGAAACAACAGGGTTCCACACAATTCATTCATGTTGTCCCAACATAAACCGATTAAGTTGACAACACTTTTAACAGATTTATGTGCATTGAGCATAAAAAATTAAGTTGTCTCAATGAAATCTCAAGAAATCTGTTGTTTCAGCTCATTTTAAGTAGTTTGAACGGTGTAAAAAAATATTTTTTTGAGTGCAGTGCCACACTATCAGTTAGGGAATTTGTTCACTAAAAATGATCACAAATAAATTTTAAGCAAGTAAACTGGCTTCTGAATTGCACCTAAAAAATGACTTTTGCAGCTTTTAATTTGGCATTCCTGTTTTTAAGGCTCGCCAGTGGTTTACATTTTGTGGAGAACCTTCTGTATTCACTCTGGTGTAGTCTTCTCTTGATTGTACACCTAACTCCTGGAGAGTGTTCATGATCCGTCCAACTGTTGGGAAGGGTGTTTTCTTCACAAACAGTTGTTTTGGCCAAACCTAATGTTTTTGCTATCTCTCTGATGGGTTTGTTTTGTTTTTTTCAGCCTAATGATGGCTTGATTGACTGACAGTGACAGTTCTTTGGATCTCATATTGAGAGTTGACAGATTCCAAAAGCAAATAGCACACTTGAAATGAACTCCTTTTATCTGCTCATTGTAATTGGAATAATGAAGGAATAAAACACACATCTGGCCGTGGAAAGGCTTAGAAGCCAACTATCCGATTACTTTTGGACCCTTAAGAAATGGGAAGCAAATATGCAAACTGTTGTAATTTCTACACCGTTCACCTGATTTGAATGTAAATACCCTTCAAATTAAAGCTGACAGTCTGCAGTTAAAACACACTTTTTTTTTTCATTTCAAATTGATTGTGTTGCTGTATAGAGGCAAAAATGTTAGAGTTGTGTCGATGTCCAATATTTATTGACCTAACTGTGTATATATGCATAAAATACGCACATGCTCACCAGAGCTTAATTTGTAAATTGAGAGGTTTACATTTCTATGTAGTATACTTTTTCCTGCTGCTTGCAAAAATGTTACTGTGCTGTCATGGCAATGCTGGTCAACTAATGCCTCTTGACATTCATTGTCAAGCACATTTTAAAATGTGTAAAATTTAAGTTATTGCATAAATTTAAAAAAGTCTTACAAAATTGCTTTATATTTTTACATTAATTATTAGATAACTATTACAAAGCATTTTCGATTTAACATTTCGGTTTAGCCCAGAATTTTCCTTTCGGTGCATCAATACTATTAATTCAACTCAACCTGGCCTCATCCACTTGAACAGGATTTTTTTTTTAATCAGAATATTTAGATTTATTGTAATTTAATATTGGGAGGAAGAAACTTCAAGATCAAACTCTTTGAAGTGACTTTTATTTTACAGTATGCTAGAACTGCAGCGTTATGCACTAAGGACACATTTAAAACATGACAAAATATTATTAAATCAACGACTAAATGTGCTCCCAAAGTAAGAGATTTAATGTGATATTACTGCAAAGTGCACTCTTTTTTTATCTTTAAAGTGTTGAGAAAGTACAAGTGTTTTTTTTTTCTTTAAATCTCTCAATACAGTTTTTTAGATATAATTTTTAGATCTGAAGTACACCACAAGTGCACATTTACTACAAATAAGCGACCTTCCTTTTCTCCTGAATTTAAGATTTATTCACTCTCATGTTGTACAAAACCTGTAAGATTTTATCCCTTCTGTGCAGCACAAAGCAAATGAGCAATATCACACAAGGAGGAAACCAATATATCAGTACATCTGAGATTCATCCATAGGCATGAGACTATAGGCCAAGTAAAATATAACACAACCTAACTGCAATTCAGAACTTCAGAGGCTAATTCAAATTTATTTGTACTCTCATCTCATTCATACATTTTGCCAAGACTTCCTCATCCCCCAATGATAGTTAAGATTTAATAATTATCCATTTCTGTACAAATGAAATCATATGAATTTGTACGAATCATCTACTTTTTTGACAATGTGTTAAACAGTTATGTTTCCTCATGAGCTAAGTAAGGCTGGATTTAATGTTTAGACAACAGCTTGACAGCACAAGTGTTGAGGTCAAAAAAATATTGATGACCGTGTTATAAAATGCATGACATATTTATAATGGCTTCATGACAATCATGTTTATGACAGATTTATGACAAGTTTTTTGTCTTGGCAATGTCAAGTTGTGATGATGAAGACAAAACGAATGATCATGAGCGAATGACACTTGTGATATAAGCATGCATAAAATCTCATTTACATTCACAACATATGCTATGTCATGATTATAAGATCTAATGACAGTCTTATCAACAGCCCTTCAAATAAAATTTTACCGAATCAACTAAGGAGGTGATTAAAGACAACTACAATCTGTGACACAGCTGCAACAGTATTTGTACATTTCTAGTGATTTTGACCTTTTCTATCGCATGGCTAGAAATACCTTTCAGCCAATCAGATTTGAGATATTTTGAACTTCAATACATTTAAAGAAAAACGGGGACCAAAACCAAAGTAAGGCTTGAGATTTGAGTATATTATGATGCACTTTTCTAATTTCAAACACTTCAATATGCATCCAAAATTCAATAGAATAAGCCTGCATCTTCAACACAAACTAATTTTTGGGTTTAAAACACGCCTAAAGGACATCCAAACATACACATCTAGGCTAAAACAAGACTAAATTTGGACTGTCAATGATAGGTGGTAATCCAAAAATAGAACAGTCATCAATTAAATGACTACACATGTCTAATCTGTCTATTTGATCACAGTCAAAACTTAATCTTGTTTTAGCCAAGGTATCTATGTCTGGATGTCTATTAGATGTGTTTGCTTGGTAGATAAATGCCTATAAATAATCACTGTCCATCAAAAGAGGCCACAATTATATATATATGCGTGAAACTTTTAGCTGTTCTTAAAATACAGCTCGGAGGCCTTGACCCAAACTTCCCAACTAGTAATATGGACGAATTAATAGATGCATACTAAATAGGAGCGGTTGTATTGTTATGCTAAACCTCACCTCAACATGCAAAACAAATGTGGTGGGTTTGAAACGGAACACAGCGAAGGTCACCGTCCTTTCATTTAAATGCATGTATTATACATAAGTTTGTATATTAAAAAAAGAAGGACCACAAAAGCACTAATGTGTATTTTCTATCCTTATTAGTAATGAGGAAAAAGAAAACGAGATTAAAAAAAAAACTCTTTAAGCACCTGAACCTCGCTCTCAGCATTCCATTAATTACCCAGACAATGGCAACAACTTCAGAAGCAGATTTTTCAATTTCAGAGAGAGAGAGAGAGAGAGAGGATGGAGAGAAAGAGGAGAGGAGAGAAACAGAGGCAGGGAGAGGGGGAACGAGATAGATGGAGAGAGAGAGAGAAACGCATGTATTCAGGCTCTTCATGCTATACCAGCACTTAAATCCGACGGACCTCCCATAAAAAGACTCAAGGTTACGTCCGATTGAAAATCCTCACAAACAACCACTTCAGAAATCCATTAGAGCCAGTGCTAGAACATCTAATTCAAACATGTTGTCCTGTTAAAATGCTCGCGCAGTTCCTCTAAAACTCTCTTTCCCGCCGCTGCCGCTCGCCGGGCCTCTTTGTGAAGGCGATTACATTTCCACATTCTGTAGCACAAAGACATAATACACAGGGTCCAGAACGCAGCCCAAACAGAAGGTCAGACATTAAAAATGACCTCTTATTGTCACAAATGATAGGCCGCTTCGCCAAGAGTAATTTGTAACAATACCTCCAACTCGCAGTTCGCTGGAACGGCCAATGGAACAAAGTCCAGATATGAAAGTGTGTTTAATGAGAGTCGAGTGCACTAAGAAGCTCACTCAGTAGAAATTGTTTTAATTCTGTCTTCATTGCTCACATTGCCAACCTGTTTGATTTCATCTGTGGAAAACGGGATGTTTTGATGAACGTTAATGCTGCTGTTTTTCATTTAAGCAAATATGGATGCCATGAAGTGATTCATATTTATGTGTGATTGCTTATGAAAACACATAAGAATGCATCTTTGCATCTGAAAACACAAGACCACAGCAATTAGGAATGTGGTTTTAAAGCAATTCCTCTGCCATTGTTGCCATCAATTAAAACTCCACTGCCCAGCAATGTCCACCAGAGTGAATGACTTTGTATTAAATGTTTATTTCTCTACCATAAGCTGTCTCCAAAGATGTTTCAGAGAAAATTGGCACTAGATTTCAACCAGCCTCAAAACCACAGACCGTACCATCTTCACCTCTAAGGTCATCTGATACCAGCCACCCAGACGGCTGCTCCAATAATCGATTTACAGAATCAAAGATTTTCTGCACAAACTGTCAGAAACCATACTAGGGACGCTCATCTACAAGCTTATCGCTCTCATTGGGTCTCTTCCTGATAGCAGCTTCCCACCGTAACCAATTTGAGCTGTTTGGAGATGTTCGCTTCATGGATGAATTCCAGTGGCCTATGGTGGTGGTGAGGTTATGGTATGTTATCCAATGAACACAGCTGCATGTTATTAGTGGCATTTTGAACACACGAAGATACGGCAAGGAGATCCTGAGACCCACTGTTATGCCATTCATCCACAAACATCACCTCATGTTTCAGCCTGATAATACATGGCCCAATGTTGCTCTCATTCATTCATTTTCTTTTCGGCTCAGTCCCTTTATTAATCTGGGGTCGCCACAGCGGAATGAACCGCCAACTTATCCAGCATGTTTAATCCAGAGGATGCCCTTCCAGCTGCAACCCATGACTGGAAAACACCCATACACTCTCATTCACACATACACTACGGGCCAATTTAGCTTATTCAATTAACCTATACCGCATGCCTTTGGACTTGTGGGGGAAACTGGAGCAGCCAGAGGAAACCCACGGCGAACACGGGGAGAACATGCAAACTCCACATAGAAGTGCCAACTGACCCAGCCGAGGCTCAAACCAGTGATCTTCTTGCTGTGAGGTAATCGTGCTACCCACTGCGCCACCGTGACGCCCCCCAATGTTGCTCTGGATTGGCAAATACAACAGTGTGTTCCAGCTCCTGCCAATATCCAGCAACTTCGCACAGCCATTTAAAAGGACTGGACCAATATTCCACAGTTCACAATGTACAACCTGATCAACTCTATGCAAAAGAGATGGTTTGCACAGCGTGAGGCAAATATTGGTCACCAATTGTCCACCCCGGACCCCCCAACACAGTAAAACTGCACATTTTACAGTGGCTTTTTATGGTGGCCAGCCTAAGGCACACCTGTGCAATAATCATAATTTCTAATCAGTATTTTGATATGCCACACAAAGAAGAAGAGCTCACGTACACAGATTTAGACAAATGTGTGAATCTGAAAAATGGGAGGTAATAGTGTTCCATTTATATTTTTGTTGAGTGTAGCATTACAATTATTATTGTTGTTGTTTTTTTTTTTTCAAACTGCTGAATACACTTTATTGTATGAAAACGAGCAGTGTGAACATACTCCTTTTGCATTCCACGAAGAATGGTTTGGAAAGCATCAGATCTCTGAAATGAAATAAGATGTTGTTTAATTACTACTCAGTTACTTATAAAACAGAATATATGTTATGTAGACATAAGTAAACACAGTTAAATATTTGAGGCTACTCAGTTTGACCAAAGCCGCACAAAACAAACCCCAGGAAATTACACCCCGACTCTAAACAGAATCAGTTTCACCGTTAAAAATACAACCTCCAATCGTTTAAATTACTGCAGAATTATCAAAAAATCTATAACCTATAATAATTTCATAAGCAGTGAGACTCAAGCTTCATTAATGAGATCTGAGTTGCCTGAAACACTTAAATACATCCCAAGAATAATACCTCCAAAATGACATGCCAACAAATAGGCGCTTATGATAAAACCAGATCACTGACCACTGTTTTACAAACCAACCCAAATCCTCAAACGTGAAAAAATCTGCTTATTTTTAAAAAACTAATACCATTATTAAGGCGAGACACAGCAGACATAAACACTGGTTTCTCATGCACCTGTCAATTTAGAGAGCTTTTGGCTTTACAGTGGGGATTTTTATGTCTAATGTAAAGAAAATACATTTTAAAGTGTTTCTTTGAATGCATTTTAACAATTTCTGCTTGTAGATTTTAATTACAGTACATGTTTTAACTCAAAATTATTAAGTTTGATGTATTATAAATTATTAAGTCATAAATCTCCACTGAAATACACTAAACTGCATAGTTTTATTCATATCTATAATCTGAACGTTTCTACAAAAAGGCATGATCATCCACTCAAAAAATAGCTCATTGGATGTACTCAATTTAACTGAGGGCAGGATTTCCATCCAATAAATTTGTTAAGCACCAACTAAAAAAAAAACTATTTAGACAATCAAATACAATTGAGTTGGTCCAACATGATTTTATCAAATAAAAGTTTAAATACATTTGTATCTTTAATTAATTTAAACTCCAAGCTCTGATAATACAGTATCATGTCTTTTATGTGTCATACATTTTGAAGTCTCTCAGTTTTAATTAAAGTTATCCTAAATGAACTAAAAGACCGATTTTTGAGCATATTTCATGGATTACATATACAGTTGATTGAGACTGATCTCAGAACTAATTTCAGGATAGTTATTGCTCACTAAGCAAAGCATCAAACTGCAGTTTTGCTAATTACGCTGCCAACACACAAAGCATGGGTCCTTCTTTCTGCAAGGTGTTAATCTCCAAACTCAACGCATTACATGAAAATCTGCTAAATCTTCAAACTAAAGTGAAAATTAAACTCTAACAAGTCTTTCTATTACCTTTAAACACCCAAAATTTCTTTAATTGTCAACATTTCCCTCCCTTAATTCAATAAAAAGGTAATTCAATAAAAAAGGTAGTTGGACCAACACAATTCCTTCATGTTGTCCCAACCCAAAACGCTTAAGTTAACTTAATAGTTTACAAATTAAAGTGGACTGAACATAAAACAAAGAAATTAGCTGAAGAAATGAAAAGAATTGTGTTGTTTCAGCTCCTTTTTAAACAGGTAGTTTGAACAAGAAGCAGTAATTTTTTTGAGCCTACATTAATTGCCTGATTATAGAAAAAAAAATACTGTTACTCTAAAAAGTAAAATCCTAAAATCCTCTCTTTAAATAAGCTTTCATTTTAAAGTGAGGAATTTTGAAACACTTCATCCAATGCTTAAATGTTTGTGCTATAAAATGCATGCGCTTAATTCATCAAATAATGCCTCATTTGCAAATTTAAACAAAAGTCTGAGAAACTTGTGGATCACTGTGAAAGTGTGGTGAGAACCACTAGAGCATTTTTATCCTATACACCTGCAATGTAAAACAATAAATTTAGTCCATCAAATACTAAACGGCATACCAATATGGGTGCAAAAACACGCAAATATCTTCCGTTTCAAAGGTCTTCCAGTTTCACCCTTTTAATATGAGGGGAGGGAGCATCCAAGGCCACTTCTCTCCAATGAGGCGCAAGATTGAAGGCTTAAGTGTTTCTTTGTGGCCTGACAATGGCAAGTGTCAGGATGTTCAACGCATATGCTTGAAAATGTCACTCAAGGTCGTTGGAGCAGACAAACATGAATATATAACAAAATCAAACACTCTTTGTAGACGCGGCTGCATCTGCGAAATCACGCGTGTGCTGTATAACATGCACACAAATAGCATGAATCTCTAATAACAGCCTGGAAATACAAAAAAAAGCTGAACTTTGCAGGTGTTGAGGCAAGTCTCGCTCTCTGGCAAGGACGTTCAACCTTGAGTCGTGACCCAGTGATGGAGCGTTCAGGAAATAGCAGAGATTGGGACGACAAATAGCAAATCAAACACACAATGAGCACATGTACACACACACAGACACACACATACTGTACAGGTCAAAACTGCAGCTCTGGAATTCATCCATCCAACAGGCTGGCAGGTCATTTTGACATGGCAAGCTAACTGGGATTTACGTGTTAAGATAAAACATTTACATTATTAGTGTTTTGCAGAAGTAATGCTTCTAGCAATTTTTTTTACTTTTTTAACAGTTGATGACATTTCCATGTTGAAAAAATATTCTGACTTCAGATGATCCACAGATAAACCAAAGACAACTTTGTCCTTTGTATTGTATTGTATTCTGTTCTGTTTTTTCCAGCATAGGCTCATTTTAAAAACGAAGCCCTATATATGATTTCAGAGATCGCAAATTATGTAGCCAGAGCTACACATGGTTACATTTCATTTTTAAAATGAACGCTACTGGCCGGTATGACGCCATTCCTTTTCGCGATTCACATATGGTCTCCATATGGACGGCTTTCCTGCTGTTACCAGTTTGTCCCATTAGCTTTGACCATGATGACGGTGTTCGAGTACGGTGAAGAACAGTTCCAGAAGCAGGTAAGACAAAACAGATCCAAAAAGTAAAATCAACAAGTAAATAACAGGGTGAGAACGTGGTAAAATTTGAAAACGTGGTAAAAATCAGGCGAGGGCTTTTCTTTTTCTGGATTGCTTTTGAAAATTGTTGGTTGGGTTTAGGAAAGTGGGTGAGTGGGTCAATCAAAACAATTGGTTGGGTTTAGGGAAAGAGGAGGGTGGGTCAGTCAGTCAGGTCAGTCAGTCAGCCAGTCAGTAAGTCGACAGCGGCCTCTGATGGGCTTACACGAAAACAGCAGGCGCGAATGGCACTCTCGAGAGAAATTTGAGATCTGAAAAGCATTCACAGAGGCCTCTGGTGGATTCACGAAAAAAAATGCTAAAAAGTACCTCCTGGGACGTATTTCATGTTTCCAGAAATGTTTATGGAGGTACGTTTTCAGAAAGAGCCTGGGTTGTTTTTTTCAGGGCAGAATCAACCTTCCACCAATCAATCAATAAATCATAATGATTGAATAAAAGTATTTTAACCTTTGAAATAATTTCGGACCTATAGATGATAGATTTTCTAATTTATAATGAACACCAAACAAAAATCATTTAAAACAGCAGCATCTAATTACATTTCTACACACCAATTTGATTTTGATTAAAAATCATAATTTTTCGTTTTTTTTTTACAGAACAACCCCTTCCCTAACAGTTTAACCCCTTACATATGAGAAAATAAAATAATAATAGAAAAAATTAATAAAATAAGAAAAATAATACGACATAAATAAAGATAACTGCTATCCTAAATTCTTTTCAGGGGATGCATTTGTACATTAAGTTACATAGTTACCAAATTACATTGGTGACAGGTTAATTCATCTCTAAATGTACATATTTAAATATCTTGTAATACGTTTCCACCTCTGTCAGTCATTTTTTTCCTTTACACAGACCTGTTTAAGTCTCTGAATCCACCGAGCCACCTTTGGAGGACCTTCTCATTCAATGTACTCAAACAGCATAGTTCACCCAAAAATTGAAATGACCAATAAATGTATTCACTTTCAATTTCACTCAGTGTATATGACTTTCTTCTGTGGGATAAGCACAATCAGAGTAGTTTTAGTTATGCCTGGCCCTCCATGCCCTTTTTTTAGTTTAAAGTGCATACATCCATTGTAAAATCAACCCACACACCACCAGTGGGTTAATAGATGTCTTTTGAAGTGTGTTGATGTGACTTCCAGTGGCAGCCCAATGCACATAAGTTTCGGGAATAGACACGTTTCATGGGAATCAAACTAGCTTGCTTTACGTGCTTTGCGTACTGCATCATTTTTTCATAGAGGTCAGCCAAGATGTTGATGAGAACGTGCATTCGGCAGCCACCGGAGGTCAGTCATTTGAGTTTATAATTTAAAATTGTAAAAAAATTAAATACAATTGCGTTAACCCCCTAGTGGTGTACACTGAAAAAAAGATTCAAAGATGACTCCTTAGATTTACAAAATTTTTTAAAGTTACTTGGTTGTAAACAATTCATTTAGGCTGAATTTAAACAAACAAATTAAGTAAATAAATTTTATTTGTCTGTTTAAATTCAACCCATTGAAATTGTTTGCAACAATGTTGCAGACGTCATTTTTAGTTCTACGATGGTTTTATGCGTCTTTGGAAACTTTAAAAAAGGGTCACTACCTAATACCATTATACACCATGGAAGAGAACATTGTAACTATTCAGAAGATAGTCAGAAGTCATTTACACTGAGGGCCAGTAAATAATGGGGCATTTTTCATTTTTGGGTAAACTATTCCTTTAATAGTCTTCAAACAGCACTTCATTAAAGTCCACTTGAACTGGGAAGCTGCAACCTTTTTTTCCATATTGTGACGCAGTTCCTAGAGAAATGGAATATTACATATAAAAACAGTGCATGTGGCGTGCATCTTCAACTGAGTGAGCTGACTGGGTGTAGTGAAGTAGGCATTTCATTCAGAAAGATTGGGAAATGGTTTCGGACAGCCGATTCGAATGTTATCACTCGACTGAATAGGCGTTATCAGTGGTTATCAGCTGATATAGGTCAGTGGTAGGCTCAGAAAGCTGTTATCATCTATCCACATGGTTAATCAGCTATAGATCACATACGACTGTGGCCGGAAGTTAACGAGAATTATTTTTATTATTTATTAAATTTCCTGTTAATTGTGTTTTATTAATGTCTACCCTATACCCTAGCCCTAAACCAAACCATCACAGTAATTGAAAAACAGATCTGGAGTTCTCTATTATTATAGCTAAATTACCATGTGGATGGATTATAACAGCCTTCTGAGCCTACCAGTAGGCGCAGAAGGCCACTACAGTCCCATATCTATCAGCTGATAACACTGATAATACCCATTCAATCGAGTGATAACAATCGAAGCGGGTGAGTTTGGAAGAGTTATTACAACCTACCAGACACCTCCTTACTATTTCTGTTTGTTGTCAAAACTGATAGAGAGTTAGAGGGGCGCGGTTATGTATGTTAGCCACGCCAAATACCTCAGACAGACGTAATCTGAAAATTGAACTGAAAACAAACAGGAAGCGTAGTAGAATACAAGGGCAAACGTTTTTTTCTTAATGACATGCACAGATGAACTGTTCACCACACAACTAGCAATGTTCTTTCATTTATTCATTTTCCTTCGGCTTAGCCCTTTATTTTTTAGGGGTCACCACAGTGGAATGAACCGCCAACTCTTCCAGCACATGTTTTGTGCAGCGGATGCCCTTACAGCCACAACCCAGTACTGGGAAACTCCTATACAATCACACACTAAGACCAATTTTGTTTACTCAATTCACTTATACCGCATGTGTTTGGACTGCGGAGGAAACTGGAACACCCAAAGCAAACCCACGCCAACACGGGAGACCGTGCAAACTCCACACAGAAATGCCAACTGGTCCAGCCAGGACTTGAACCAACGACCTTCTTGCTGTGAGGCGACAGTGCTAACCACTGAGCCACCGTGCCGCCCAAATAGCAACATGAGCAATCAAAATCATATGGTTAGTTTTAATGTCCTTTGTACTTTAACAATTTCAGCCAATTAGCAACAAATGCAAGTGATAAGAAACAGTCTATCGTTCATCCATTGTCAATTTTGTCAGAGAAACAGCACTGAAGAACTCTTCTGATAAACAGCTGTTCGTACACAGCAGAAATAGTTGATGTCAAACGGCCAGTTATTTAGTCTGCCAGCCGATCCTTAGAGACCCTTCAGTTCCTCTACAACACAGCAGCGGCTTGATATCAGACACCCAGGCGAACATGACACGAAAAGAGGGCCAGATCAGACCAGGATCCCATCAAAGAGAGCGTGGAGGAGCTCCGGGGGGAGCCGTGGTGTTCATCTGTTTCAGTCTGCATCAGAGAGGAGGGCTGCTTTCTGTCACCTGCGGAGAGAAGAAGCAGGCAGAGCCGTCAAGCTGTCATTGACCTGTGGCAAGACTGTGGTGCTGCCGCCGCTGCTGTTGGCGAACGGACAAAACTGGATCTGCTTAACTTCAGAGAGATGGAGGAATTCAGACTGACGTCGTGTGATGTGTCGACTACAACAGGCCGTAGATCATGTGCAGATGTGAGATATTTCGGAGAGATTCAAAGTGAGTTTTCCCACATCTTAGGTTAATTGCTCTGGGGGAGGCATGCTAATTCAGAGACAATGGCATTCATCCGCAATTCATGAGCAAACTGATTTCAGATTCAGCTAGACAGCATGGAGGTGTCCATTTGCTATTGAGAATCCATAGAATGCTGGTATGCAACCAAGTGAAATGCAATCATAGCAGTGTTATATAAAAAAGTCAGACAATAGTGGTTTTCCCTAAATAATGAAAAAAACCTTCTTAGTGTGTTTCCTTGTATTATCCATGATTAATATTTAAATTAGTTTGATGATCTGAAAGTAAAAGTGTGACATGCAACAAAAAAGAAAATAAATTGGTCAGGGGGAAACACTATAAACAGTAAATATGAAGGTTTAATTCGCTGTGGCGTCCCATGATAAAAGCAGCAAATAAGCTGAAAACATACCTGTCCAACTGCTTGTTAACGCAACTTTCTAATCAGCCAATCATGGCAGCAACTCAGTGCATTTAGGCATGTAGACATTATCAAGATGACCTGCTGCAGTTCAAACCGAGCATCAGAATGGGGAAGAAAGGTGATTTAAATGACTTTGAACATGGCATGGTTGTTGGTGCCAGACAGGTTGGTCTGAGTATTTCAGAAACTGCTGATCTAATGGGATTTTCACGCACAACCATGTCTAGGGTTTACAGAGAATAGTCCGAAAAAGAGAAAATTTCCTTTGAGTGGCAGTTCTGTGGGCGCAAATGCCTTGTTAATGCCAGAGGTCAGAGGAGAATGGCCAGACTGGTTTGAGCTGAGCATCTCTGAATGCACAACACGTCCAACCTTGAGGCGAATGGGCTACAGCAGCAGAAGATCACACCCGGTGCCACTCCTGTCAGCTAAAAACAGGAAACTGAGGCTACAATTCACACAGGCTCACCAAAAGTGGACAATAAAAGATTGGAAAAAAACGTTGCCTGGTCTGATGAGTCTTGATTTCTGCTGCGACATTCTGATGGTAGGGTCAGAATTTAGCGTCACCAAATAAAAGCATGGATCCATCCTGCCTTGTATCAACGGTTCAGGCTGGTGGTGAAGTGGTGTGGGGGATATTTTCTTGGCACACTTTGGGCGCATTAGTCCCAAATAAGCATCGTGTTAACACTACAGCCTACCTGAGTATTGTTGCTGACCATGTCCATCCCTTTATGACCACAGTGTACCCTTCTGATGGCTACTTACAGCAGGATAACGCACTATGTCATAAAGTGTGAATCATCTCAGACAGGTTTCTTGAGTATGATAATGAATTCACTGTACTCAAATGGCCTCCACAGTCACCAGATTTCAATTAAATAGAGCACCCTTGGGATGTGGTGGAACGGGAGATTCGCATCATGGATGTGCAGCCGACAAATCTGCAGCAACTTCGTGATGCTGTCATGTCAATATGGACTAAAATCTCTGAGGAATATTTCCAGTACCTTGTTTAATCTATGCCACAAAGGATTAAGGCAGTCCAATACTAGTAAGGTGTACCTTTATAAGTGACCGGTGAGTTGTATGTGTTTTGATATATACAATCAACATTTTTAAATGAATAGTTTTACATTTCTTCAATTTATTATTTTAAATGTGTGTTATTTGAAGTGCTTCATGGGATCGTAGATCACTGAAGCCAATAAGTACAGTCTTTGTTTTTGTTTTTTGTCAGATTTTCTTGCTTTAAATTAAAGTTTGGCTAATTTGCTTACAAGGCTTACAACACTTTAATGAAGACTTTTTACAATCTATATGAGAAAAAGTCCTCGGGAAATGCACTAGGGCTCTATCTGGAATTAGATGTGCCACAGATGAGCGAACTTTGCAAAGGGGCCTTCAAAATAAGTGTTTGCATGATAGGTAACGTGCTACACTTCAAGAAAGCAGACTGTTACTTTAGATTGCTAAGTTTGGAAACATAAATACTTAAATATGTGAATACATTTGGTGCAACATAAGCAATTTACAAAGATATCAGTTTAAGTAGATGCTACAAACCAATTTTTGACTAAAAGCTTGAGATAAAGCATTTCTCAAATGAGCGAAAATAAACGCTAATTATAACCATTTATTTAGTTTTTTTGTAAATGAGCGACGTTTTTATGAATTTCTTTTGGCTGGCACTGGACACACATGGGGAGATCAGAAACCAAACTGCGTCTTTGATATACATGTCAGATGAAAATTTGGCGTTCATGAATAATGAATGCATGTGGTGGGGGAGCATCTTCAATGAGCTGTTCGTCCAGGGTCTAATGACTTCACCGGGAGACCAGCACCAGTCATTTCACACCACCAACAACCAGTGCTTTCATTAAGGCAACACACTGCAGGTCAATGAGGTAAGAAAAACTAATAGTTGATGGTTACATTAAGAATTGCAAATCGTTTCTAAAATAGTGTTTAAATATGCAAATAATGCATTATTAAATGAAATATGTGTTAATTTGCAAACATTTCTAGCACAAAAAGTCTGGCTCAGAATGTGAGATGTTAAATGTTTTAGTTGTACAAGAGAGCGTGGTCCTGTTATCTCAAAAAGCTGACCTGCATTTCAGTGTAAACAGGAAAATATGCTCAACATGAGCGGAAGCATCTTTTTTTTTTTTTTTTTTTGCTCGTTTTGTCCCAGCTGTGTGTTGGCAAGAACTTCACACAGTGCTAACAGATCTATTTCACAAACAGACAATACGGCTAATTGAGAAACAGTTGAGCTGTTGACACAACGCTTGCCAAGATGCAAAGCCATTTTTTTAATGTGTTGCAAAGATTGAGTATTTATTATTTAAGTTGTGACTGCTATGACCTTACATGAACTCCATTTGGTATGGGTGACTGGCAGTGCTAGGATTAAAATACCTTTGCATCCTGAATTCCAGGAAAGAAAGAAAAAAGATTAAATACTTTTAGCTGGATCTTTAAAAGTTAAGATAAAAATTATGGTAAGGAAACGTTATCGATGGGGAAAAGGCTGATAATGAATGTTTCCAACAAGCAATAGCTTAGAAACATGAGTAAACTGCAAAATTAAGTATAAATAAAATGCCAATGTTGTTTGATGGTAAATATAAAATATACAATTATTTTAGTTTCATTAGCTACGTTTCCCATCCACCTATTTTTATGCTCATTTTAAATATGTGCATAAAAACGGTTGATGGAAACGCCAAGATGTACATAAATTTTGAAAATGCGCATAAAAAACATGCGCATAACTGAGTAGGATAAACTTTTTATTCGATTATTATTAAAAGATGCACATAAACTGCGATGGAAACACTTTTACTGAACAAATTCCAGTATGCGCATTACAAAAAGTCATGTGATTTTGTTATAAGAGAGCATGTGATGATAAAACTGTGAGTGAATGGATAAACCAGCAGGCTGAGTACACTGTAAAACATCGGAAATGTTGTTTTCGTCATTCTAAAACGCCTTAACCATTTCAGTATTAGTATTATCATATTATTAATTACCTCCAGAATCAAAAGCATCTGTGCTCCGCGTCTCAAGCCTTAAAACCCCACTGTGCGTTCAATGCGTGTCAGGATTGCCTTCTGAAGCGCAAGTCATTTATTAAATGAAGAAAAGATTCACGCAGCTTCTCTTATCGCAGCAAATGAAATTTTTACTGGCACCAGATAATCAGGAAGTGACGATTTTGTTTGCTTTGACTTGTTGGATGGAAACGCCGCTTTATTTGCACATCTTTTATGCAATAATCCAGTTTTGTCCATAAAGTTAATTCGCATTTTTGGATGCAAACATAGCTATTGTCACTTAAGTGTCCTTTATTTAAAAAAAAATTATCTTAATGAACATGAAATAAAATGCTAATTTAATTCAACATTAGGAATAAGAAAAGTTAAGAAATAAATAATACAAAAAATTTATACAATTAATAAAAGATCAAACAATATTTGGATAGAATAGTTGGCAGTTCATTCATCTGCTGACAACCTCTGACAAATTAGGGACTAAGCCGAAGCAAAATGAATGAATGAATGAATGAAAGTATAAGTGTCTAACAGTACCATTACAACATCATGAACCTCCTTGGGTGACCTAAGGTCAAGTGCCATGCCGTTAAAGGGCAAAATGAAGACAGGAAAGGTCAGCAACTCTCCTGTCAAACTTCCAGCGTTTAACGCAAGATCTTTGAGTTGTATCATGATGTAATAAGTGTCACATTTGATGCAAACATCAAACAAATCTCTCCAAGCAGCCACATATTCAGAGATGTATAAATAAATGCACCTAAAATTGAGTGTTGTACGCAGGGCTTCTGATTTCTGTCTATCTGGGTGGACTGGGGTCAGTAAAGGGCCTGTAGGAAGTGACTTCATGAGTGAAAGATGTCAGCTTGTTTTCCTTTTTTCTTTTCCTGTTGTGTTCTGATAGGAACTTCCTCTCCAAAGGGGGTGGAAGTAGGTGTCACTCTCCAATCCACCCACATCACGAGGGGAAATGTCCATCACACGCCCCAACAGCCCGACGATGAGCAGACTTCAGATCCCCCGAGTGGCGATTAATTAACATTCTGTCTCCGAATCGATGACACCAGGATGACCATTTCCATTTGTCTGTACTTTATCTACAGTGTTGCACATCCATTCACAAAAACACATGTAGGTGTTCAGAACATGACTGTTTAATGAAAAAAATATGTAGAACCCTATGATTTCCGTATTGCGGATATTGTGGGTGTAATCATGGAATTCAGTTGTAAAAAAAGGGATTGTATAATTTTAACATTTAATGGAATCTGTTTATGAACTAGTGACAGATGTCTAGCTTCTCCAGCGCCTAGACTGCAGCTCCACACACAAAGTTTGGCCAGAAGAATAATAGTCATGCCCAACAGAGCCTGGTATCTCTCGAGGTTTTTTCCTCACCACTGTTGCCACTGGTTTGCTTGGATCGAGACTCGTGAAGCTGCGCTTCGGTGGATTTGCTCTTTAGTGTTTCAACTTTCAGCAGTGAAATTAACCACACTGAACTGAACTTCAACTCTGAAATCTTGACTAGAACTATGTTAAGCTGCTTTGGCACAATCTACATTGTAAAAGCGCTATAGAAATAAACATGAATTTAATTCATGAATATTTGGATTCTATTTGCCATGTTTTACTCACTTTGACAGTTTCTACACAAACGCAGGGTTCCACACAATTCCTTGGTGTTTTTCCAACACAAATCAATTAAGTTAATCATTTTTACAAATTTAAGTGGATGTTTTTAAACATAAAACAATTAGTTTGTTCCCCCCAAAAATTGTGTTGTTGTTGTGAATTGTGTTGTTTCAACCCATTTAAAATAAGTAAAATCGTAGGAGGTTGAAGACAAGGACAACTTTAAAAAAAAATTGTGTATGTCTGTATGTATGTGGTGTGAAATTATGGAACAGATTCTCAAACAATGTCAGGGTGTGTTACGTTAAGGAAAAACACACTAGTCAGATAAATCCAATAGCAAGTGATTTAACGTATTTAAAGTCAAGAAATGCCCAGAGAGCAACAAATACAAAGCGTCCAGCGTCAGGAATGGAAGTAGCAGAATCGGGGGTACCCGAGAGTCCAAAAGTGAACCAGATCAACGAGGTTCCCGACGAGACACAGAGAAACCATAAACAGGAGTAACGAATTGACAATGAAGCACGTAACAACGCTTCTTAAATAGGTGAATCTGAGTACCAACAGCTGGGCTGAAGACAGACCAGCTGATCCTAGTTAGTGAATCACGTGATCACAACACACAACAGAAGTACATGGAAGAATACAAAATCCCACGTGACAACATGACAGAAGGAGCGCATGCATCATCAATCGTGACAGGGTATTAATCAATATAAAAAGTTGTATACATGTATATTATTAAAGGAATATAATGAATAATAGAGTTGATTGAAAATGAACAAAATGAGAAAGGTATGTAGAAATTTCAATAAATGGCTGTTTGCAATACTACGTATTTTTTTGGGTCTATGTTATAAAATGTAAATGTACAAATGGAATCAAACATATAATTTGTCAAAGATGCCAAATAAATAAAATAAGTCTCATGTAAAGCTCATATGTCTCATGTAAAAAGAAGAGATAATAAACGAATGATGTGTGCGGTAATGAAGTGGGGAAAATGATAAGCTTGTACTTCATCTTGCTCCATTTTGACCATGTTGAAATGTATTTTGTTTAAAGAATTGTTTTGTGTATGATTTTTCTGTTTGAAATAAACCGAATCAAATCAAAGTTGTTTGATTATTCAGGTGTATGTAGTATGCACAAAATATTATTACAAAAATAAGCTGAATTACTGTGAACTGATTTTTGTGAACCGGTTTAACAAAAGCAATGATAAAGCTGCTTTCACAGGCACTGCAACTGACACTTTTAGGTATGCCATCCTTTTAAAAAAATGTCTCAGATGTGGTTGCAGAGGGAAAACTGTGCCCAGCAAACAAGTTCTGTTGTTTACATCTGTACAGTAGCTTCCCTCAGTGGGCCTTGGTGATCTAAAGCTGCCGGTGTTTTGCGGTCTGGCTTTTTTTTCCTGCAGAGTTAGTCACAGGAGCTCAGGTGGCCGTTCCAGAGTGACATAACAGCTCTGCGCCGCTCTTCCTCCAGCCGATGAAAGATTGGTAGGAGCAAGTGTCCTGCTGGCGATGCCCCGAAGCCACAGGAAACCTCATCGGCTGCGGTGTCTAACAAGGATGTGAGCTGTGGTGATGGCATATTAACGCCCGAGCCCCCCGATGGACAGTGAGAATAAAAAGACAACATGGCGATGATTCAATATGAATTGTTTCAGGTCAAACAATGGTTTTCACGACTGGCCGTTCAAAGAGTGTGGGAGAGGTGAGTCCATCTGCACTCTGAGGTTTGAAATATTTGTCATTGTTTTTCAGCTAAATGCCTCTTTATTTTGGTGTATTGTCAGTGGGATTGAAGGTTCAGCATGTTTTCTTCTGGTAGAATGTGTGTAAAGTTGAATATGTAATAACATTTACATTTATATAATGTATTATAATATAATTATGTAATTATATATTATTATTATTCATTTTATACTGTAATTATTTGTTTAGCACAAAAAAATCAACATACACATCTATGGTGAGAACAATAAATCACAAATTACGTACATGTAAAAAAGTAATGAATAAGTTAATACAATTCTTTTTTTTTTCTCAAGAAAATAATTATTTATTAAATAAAATGAAACACACTGTTTATATATTATTTCAAAAAGTACTATGAATGAAAGAATTAAGAAATGAATACCCAAAGCCCAAAGGGCAAAGTTGGCCTATGCTAACTAGTGTCACTCATCAGCAACAGCAGTAATCGGATCCTCAGAGGAAAGAAAGTCTTTAGCAGAGGCCTTTGAGGAGTTTGGCCTCATTGATCCAATCAAATGCTGTTTGAAACTGGCTACGCGGTCAGTTACAAAGCTTTGAAGGAGATCAGTCATATACTACTGATCATTTATACATTAGAAAGTCTAAAAAGGTCTCAATCAAACCATATTTCTATAGTGATTTAATTGAAATATTATGAAGCTATAATAATTCTTTTGTACATGCATAAATCAAAAATAATGACTTTATCCAATAGTTGCTTCTCCTTAGTGTCAGTATAGGGCGCCATTCATGAGCTCTGCGCAGTGACGTATTTTTCTGGATTTTGAACGTGTCTGAACTATTCCTGTCTATGGAGGATCAGAAAGCTCCTGGATTTCATCGAAAATATTTTAATTTGTGTTCTGAAGATGAACAAAAGTCTCAGGGTTTTGGGGTATGTGAGGTTAATTCATAACATCATTTTCATTTTTGGGTGAACAATCCTTTTACGACCTCTATAAAGTCCACCTTTTCAAGAGCCTACTCTGCTCTCATTGGCTCAAAGTGTTGTGATTAGTTCTACTATCCTTACAGCCCATATCAGAAACCAAACTTCCATTACCATCATCTGAATTTCAGCTCTGGAGTCATCAGCTCTAGACCTTGGTGGGCAGCAAACAAGTGGACCAAGACACACTATTTCAGTGGACAAACTATGATGTGGTATTTGAGTTAGAGAATTCCCTAATTAAAAAGCCTAACATCTGACGAAAATGTCTGAGACCTAGGATTTTTCAGTTTTCTCTTCCTCGCTGTCACAGAAAAAGAAGAAACAAGTGTGGTTTATTTATAAACTAATTTCAAGAGGATCACATCATTATGATCAACATGGCTGGCACCTCATTAGCTCTGTAATCTGCTCTATTAGATGATTACGGAAGCATTATAAATAACCAGAGTTTTTTACTTATCTTCATCTTGAAGTTTCCCCCCTTCCACCCCTACTTCCCACCCTTTTTTTTCGATAGGGCGACACGGTGGCCTCACAGCAAGAACACCGCTGGTCTAACCTCCTATCTGGCCAGTTGGCGTTTCTGTGCGAAGTTTCTATGTTCTCCCCGTGTTCGCATGGGTTTCCTCCGGGTTCCCCAGTTTCCTCCCACCGTCCAAAAAAAACACCATAGCCAATCGACTAAACCAAATTATCACCCAAGATAACCTTAGTTTACACTTCTCACACGGCGATAAGCAGGGGAGTTCTCGAGTCCTACCTGAGCTTGAACTCCCCTCTCGCCTTCTAACGGGAGGGAGCCCCGGGCTCGAGGATATTACGAGCTCAGGGCTCTCTCCCAGGACAGCAAGCCAAATACGCTTTATTGATTATCAGTGTGAACTCTTGCAAATATATCAGCAGAAACGGCCTCGGCTTCAACAGAACAAACAGACCAAATTCTGAATGTAATAGGATCACTAAGTATCCAATTGGGGAATATATAGATGGATGTTTCGACACTAGCGAAAGTCGCCTTGATGCTATATCCAATTCGGTCTCTGTAGTTCACGAGACTTTATCTAATTTGTCACAAAGAGTGTCTTCGACTGACTCTCGTGTAATGGAAACCGAAAACAGGATCTCTACCACAGAAGATACACTGCAGGCCCGCGAGAGTGAACTATCTACTTTGGAAGACGTAAGAATCTGCGAATAGTCGTTTTACACGAGAAAGCAGAGGGCTCTGCCCCGCTCGCTTAATTCCTGATTGGAAAGATGCCAAAATGGCTCGACCTTTCTTTGATCTAAGGCTTGAGATTGAGAGTGATCGTTCTGACCTGCTCCAGGAGGCAGTGACCCACCACAGAGCATACTGGTCAGATTTCTACGCTACGCTGACAAAGAGCGCACTATACAAGCAGCACTTGATTACACTCAGCTCAGCTCATCACAAGTTCTCAACTGATAAAGGCTGACTTTTTTATGTTTAGATTTGGTCTTATAATGAATTGATATTATAATATAATGATGCGGTGCTCATGGACATGCGCAATATACTGACACTGAGTAGAAGAAACTGTTGAAATTTTTTTGTTTTTTTCAGGTTTCTGCCACTCCAGTCTTTTAAATTATTGTTATGGTGGCAGAGTCCAGATACTAGTTATGTCTTGTCCTGTATGTTGTGCTCGGCTTGAGTTTTCTCAGGTCGAGCACTCCTTTTGTCATTGTGTGTCTCTGTGTAGGCGCCGTCGTGAGTGCGCTCAGGCCATGCACACTACCGCTTAATGCAGGCACGCGAGGTCTGTGCATGCTTGGGACACGCGCTCTTGTACTTCTGTTTGTGTTTTGTTCTGTCGGCATCGCGCTGTTTTTTCTCAGTGTTTCAGTCTGTCAGTTTTGGTGCAGTTAGCGCAGAGATGAAACATGCGCGTTGCATACTGTATGTGTGAGCGCACGGTAAGGTGTCTTCCATCTGTTGGTGTTTCTAAGCACGTGGCTCAGTGTTTACATTGTGGCCGCGTGCATCAGTGTTGTGCTTTAGTGTTGTCTTGTGAAAATGCGGTTAATGAGTTCTCTCATTGGCTGCGTGTTCTTGTCCCGTTTTACATGAGCACATGGCTTGTGGTGTTTTCTTGTCATGTGCTTTCCCGTCTATTGTCTAGTCCCACCCTCCTTTTAACCCATTATTAGTTTATCCTGTTCACCTGTCTGTTTGTTAATTATTTCTGCTTATATTCTCCTCATGTCTGCTGTCCTGTGCCAGTTCGTTGTCGTTTATTCCCCTGTCCTGTCGTGGTGTCCAGTCCTGATCCCTGCCACCCTGCCCAGTCAAGTTTGTTTGTTGTTTATTTGTTTTATTAATGTTTCCCCCTCAGGGTAGTTTGCTTTGCCTTTTATTTAATTTTATTTTAAATAAATACTTATTTTTACTGCACCTGAGTCCTCAGTTTTTTTCCCCACCCACTGATCGTGACTGTTTTCTGTAGGCAAAAAAAGTTTTATTATAGTTTTCAAAATATTTTAAATGAACCACTGAAAACATACGATCTGTTTAGAGGATGTTTTTGGTATCTTTTTATGACTCTGGACTTTGCTGTCAATGTGAGGTTGAGGGAGGTCTCGAATTAAATCTAAATATATTCATTTGTGTTCTGAAGATAGGTCTCAGAGTTTTGAAACAATATGAGGGTGAGTAATCATTGACAAAATTGCCATTTTTGGGTGAACTATCCATTTAAAAATCCTAGATTGGACCAAAATGCGATCAATTTTTAAGAAGAAACACTCATTTAATTTTTTAAATGTATTTAAGAGACTGTCAGTCACTAGTGGTGTTCATTTATGTCATTCTCCAGACCTTCCGCCCCACCAGAGCCTTTTCAGACTCATTCTCCATGTTTTGGCACGCGGAATGTTTAATTAGCTTTGACTGAAGTGCGATTGACCTCTCGTGTGGCTGTGGAAGAAATCCTGACAGCGCTGTGCAGGTGTGAAGTAAAACAGGAATAAGTGCAGCGGCCTGAGCCTGCAGTCAGGAGATCCCAGTGTGTGTGTGTGTGTGTGTGTGTGCACGTGTGTGTGTGTGTGTGTGTGTGTGTGTGTGGCTGACAGCAGCTCTCCTGCCAGGATGTGTAACCTCACACGGCCAAAACAGGAAGGCCTGCCAGTCACTTAGTGATTGACGCGTTGGCGGAAATTCATAAAGGTTCCAGAAGGGCTGCAGTCCATGTTCAAGGGTTGGTGACTCTGGGCCACCTGGTACAGTGCAATAAGGACGCACGAGAAAGAGCTCTGGTTACATGTAAGAGCATACTTGCCTGTCTTCCAGTTCTCCTCTGGGTCAAATAATGCCATGATAAATACTTGAATAAAGCAATAAATACTGACCCAGAAAAAAATTGTTTATGAATAAACAACAAAATAAAATAAAATAAAATAAAGCAGTAAATGAATGATAAAGATGGCAGAAATTATAAATACTAAAGATGGCAGGAAAATATGTAAATAATAATAATAATTTACATTTACATTTAGTCATTTAGCAGACGCTTTTATCCAAAGCGACTTACAAATGAGGACAAGGAAGCAATTTACACAACTATAAGAACAGCAGTGAACAAGTGCTATAGACAAGTTTCAGGTGTGTAAAAGTCTAAGAAGCAAAGCATTAGACATTTTTTTTTGAGAGAGAGAGAGAGAGAGAGAGACAGAGAGAGAGTAATAATGATACCTTTTAAGGTAATTCAAATTAATTAAAATAATGAAAAATATATGATAACTATGATAAATTATATCCACTTATGCATAATATAACATATCTATCTATCTATCTATCTATCTATCTATCTATCTATCTATCTATCTATCTATCTATCTATCTATCTATCTATCTATCTATAACAAACAAATGATAACTAAATAAATAAATTGATAACTACAATTAATTAATAAAACAAATTCCTTTTATATTTGAGCATATCAAAAGAAGGGCAACGCAGTGGCGCAGTATGTAGTGCTGTCGCCTTACAGCAAGAAGGTCGCTGCTTCGAGCCTCGGCTGGGTCAGTTGGCGTTTCTGTGTGGAGTTTGCATGTTCTCCCTGTGCTCGCGTTGGTTTCCTCCGAGTGTTCTGGTTTCCCCCACAGTCCAAAGACATGTGGTACAGGTGAATTGGGTAGGCTAAATTGTCCGTAGTGTATGAGTGTGAGTAAGTGTGTATGGATGTTTCCCAGAGATGGGTTGCAGCTGGAAGGGCATCTGCTGCGTAAAACATATGCTGGATAAGTTGGCGGTTCATTCCGCTTTGGCGACCCCAGATTAATAAAGGGACTAAGCCGAAAAGAAAATGAATGAATGAGTGAATACCAAAAGAAACTACGTAAACTGTAAAATGTCTGCAGTTCTGTTCACAAACGAATAAACAATATAAATTTAAAAACGTAAAATTAAAAAATTTACAGAAAACAGAAGACAAAAAAATTATAAAATATATAATTAAAATAATAAACTAAATAACTAATTAGTGATGCAAACATTTCACAAAAAAATGTTAATTGAAGCAAAAAAATATAATTAAAACTGTAAAAATTAAATAGCAGAAGACAAAACCAAATGAATAAATAAATACAGATAAAAAATTAAACGTATTTAAAAAATAAAAATACTATTCAAACATTGAGCGTCCAAATTACATTTCTAATAGCTAGAAATTTTTGTACCTGACACACACACAAACACAAAAAAAACTTGAGGGCCAACAGACACTAAAAAGGTTTGGAGTTAAATGGGATCAAGATGTGGAGATCTCGGCCCCAGAGCCCATCTGATCAAGTGAAAGTGTGAACAGGCTTGCTGTCTCACAGCTGAGAGTGATCATGACTGTTGCATCATGGGATGTGTCACAGTATGACACAACAAACTGCCAATTATCAATAACCACTTCAAACTGATTCACGCCCCTGGGAATCTGGAAACTTCCATGTAAAGCTTCAAGAGTGAATTATAGTCTGCGTACTGTGGTATTACCTAGATTTCTGTTTACGGTGAGCAAAAAAAAAAAAACTTCTTTTGATCAGATGACAATATCGCTCAGAGACCACCCAAAGAAAGTCATTTTACAAATTGCAATCAGATATTCAAAGTGTAAAAGGCCCAAGCAGAGATACTGACATCTTTTTTTCCTTGCCGGCCACCAGAGGGCTGCTGCTTCCTCTCACTGTTACAGGTTATTATTGCTGAATACTATTCCTAGTGTTTGTAAAAGATTCCAATGTATTATTATGTTGCCAACAATGAGAAATGATACAAAAAAATCTAATTTTGTTTTGAAAAACAGTTTTCCTGATTTATATGCAGATTAGTTATATTTTATATAATTCAATATATATATATAAAATGGCAACTAGATCATACCTGTCAAAATAAGGGATATGCCCACCAGAACACATCCCCGACCCACCCCAGAAAAACCCCCAAATTACTAAATATCTAGAGCTGTTTCACAGTAAATAAACAGTTAAACGGTCAGTAATATGTTTTATTATTAATATTCACAAAAGAAAAAACAAATAGTATACATTATCAGCAAATAAATTAGCAAACAATTTAGCATATTAAAATTAATTATGAAGCTGTTATAAATCCCATTAATCTTTTCTTAACTGTAGACACATTCTGATTAAAGAGCAGCGAATAAATCTCTTGTTTTTGTTTGATTACATTAAATAACAGAGGTGTCACTTTAAATACGCATGCATCTAACATTATAATGAAAGCATTCGATTGCTTTCATAAGTTTTTATGCTAATTTAGGATAAAATTAGTTGTGTTTGAAAAAAAAACCCACCAAGATTGACATCTTTAGAATTATTATTATTAATTATGTGCATATGTCTGTTCAAACATGCACCCAAAACCCAGACTTTCGCTCCTCTTCATATTGCATGTACAGAATCAGAACCCCCGCCATGTCTTTCAAATATGACAGTTTATTGTACACCAGTATTTTCAATGGAATTTCTGTGCAAGCTTGTTGCTACTGACGGGCGCTAGCGGTTACAACTGTCTTTCATCTCGTTTTACGCTTGAACAACTAACTGAACGCTAAGTCTATTAAACTGAATGTATTGTCATTACATTACAACATCGATGCTGTAAAAACAATCTTGTGAAAGTGAAAAAAGTCACATTAAGCTTTCACCGGAATTTTATCATTTGCTTTAAAACTCTAGCTGTGCATAGAGCCCATTCAAGTTCTAGTACAAATCTGAGTTGAAGACCGGTCAAACGAGTTGGGTTGGGATTTATATAATCCAAGTGACTCCTTTGAATTGACTGAATAAAAAGATTAATTTGTTTACTGATTTACTGATTATTTATTTCTTCTGCAAGCCACACCATTATGCTTGTAAGGTAGATTATCATAGGCGGGAGTTAGCTAAACCAATGTCTTGTACTATCAGCCAATCCTAAATAAATGTATATCCTATATTGTAATGTACTGAACCTTTTTATTTGACTCTATACATTTTCTTATTCAGATTATTTCACAGATTCGTTGACTCTTTCTGTGGGGGTACGGACTTATGCTTATAAATGTTTTAATCAATGAGTCACATTTCTGGTATTATTATTGGCTAGAGGAGGAGCTATAAAATTATTTTTCACAAAACACCATCCCCAATTAGGGCTCCATAATATATATTTTCAGCATCGATATCCTAATGTGATCATCCACAATAGTTACACTGCAAAAAATTTGACCTTAAATTCACAGTAAATTACTAATAAATAATAATTGCATTACTTTCACAGTAAATACTGTATGTAAATTCACAGCAATTACCATGAGGTAGTTCACAGTAATTTACTGTGATTTTGTTACATTAAATTACTGTAAAATTACCGCCATATATTGTAACTTCACAGTAGATAGTAATTTCATTACTGTGATTGTTACAGTATTATCTGGTAGAATTAACTATATTTTACTGTGGAAGCAGGCATTCCTCGACTTTTCATTCTGACATTTAACCTGACTTTGAAATCAATTTGGGTGTTTAACAGTGTTTGGTTTTATGAATTAATTAATTTTGGTTCCAGTTTATAATGTTTTGGCTAAGCACAAAGTTATAAAAATTTTATATTTCCATGTTAACCTTAAAAAACTAAACAAAGGTGCAGTGCACCCAAAAATGAAAATTTACTATGGCATTCATGTCGTTTCAAAACAGGATGATATTCTTTCAAGTTATTTTTGAAGATGTAACCAATTCGTTTTTGGAGCTGCAATAACATTATGTTATTTCTAAATATCAAACAAGTGCCAATACTGGCATAAAAGTTCATTTGTATTAATGTCTATGCTGAATAAAATAAAAAGATTTTGAATTCCCATAACTAACATGAAAAAAGATATAGACCTTTTTACAGTAATTTGCTGTAATCATGCAACTTGCCATACTTTCACAATAAATTATGAATACAACACATTACTGAATTTTTACAGGTAAATCATGTAAAGTGATACTAATGTAATGTACTGTAAAAATTTACAGTACCTGTCAGTTCCTGTGTTCCATTTGTTTTCACCATGTGACCTTCCCCATGTGCTCCTTTGTTCCAGTTCCCGCCATTTGTTAATGTTCATTATTTCCACCTGTGTCTCACCCCTGTACGTAATCAGCTTAATTATTAACCGTGTATTTAAGTCCCTGCGTTCAGTTAGTTCCTCGTCCAGTATTCTAAGTTGTGCTTTGTCGTCAACCCATGTCATTCCTGTGTCACCTGTGTTATTGATGTTCTTCCAAGTGATTGTTTGTAAACAAATATACATGTTTAATAAATCCTGCGATCATTTACTTTCCTGAGTGAAGGCGTTACATAATACTGTACCCAAAGAAAAAGTTTGTGACGTGTTTTCCCCTTGTTTTATTTTTAAAGTATTTTTTTGCCCCAGTGTTTTCTTTTCCTTCCCCTCGCAAACCCATGGATTCTATCTACACCCCTGAATTCCTGATCCACATGATGAAGCAGGGGGAAAGCAGCCTCAAGGATCATACAGACAGATTCCTGTTTCTGGCGAATCGATCCTGCTGGCCGGACGACATCCTCTGCGGGTTCTATAATTCCAACTTGAATGCCGCTTGCAGAGCACAGTCGCCCGAAGATGGTCCTCGGGGCAATCTCACCGCTTTTGTTGAGTGGACACTGGTGAGGAATAAACCATCATTAACCACCCGTATGGAAGAAGAACTCGACAGTGCCACTCCAGACCCAGGGACCAGCTCAACTACCATCTGCAGGGAGGATTCGAAAGAGCCCACTGCAGAGGGAGAGCCACCCGAGGTATGTAAGCCATCACCATTGAGAGCGACAGAGCGGAACATCACCGAGCAGGAGGAGCTTAACCAACCATCTGACCAGGTGTGTGAGCCGGCAACATCGCCGAAAGTGGGAGTCCTAGTGGACATCAAGGGACTGAGCGAGAGTCCCACCCACCTACCCACAGCAGAGGGTGAGTTTTCACTGGACCAAACCCCGTTGCTCATCGACTTCTGGAGCGAAGTCATACCCCTTCCGCTGTTTCCAGACAGCAAATGTTTGATTGCGAGTTCCAAGCAACTGTTCCCAGACAGGCTTTCAGCCCTGTTGATCCCCGAAGACGATAGCTCCAGGGTCATGAGCAGCACCTCACCCAATCCCATTCTTCACCTCCACTGATGTCATCATCCACAGCCATTCAGCCTACTCCAGCGCTACAGTCAGCTAGTCCCCCAGCTCACCCTCCAGAGGTCTTACCGAGGGCCTGCCTACCTGTTTTGCCGACCAGAGGTTGTAGCCCTACGCCATCTCCTCCATCCTCCGAGCTACGGACTCCGCCTCGGCCCTCGTACCCAACGATTCCACGTTGACTCTCTCCTCCCTCATCTCCTCCGTGAGCCATCAGCTTACCAGCTCCACCAGGCTCCCTCGTCCCTCTGGCTCCACCTTGGTCAGTCGTCGCCCTGCCTCCACCTATGGACTCCGCTCCTCTGGCTGCGCCTCATCCCTCCATCCTGCCAGCTCCGTTGAGCTCCTCCTTCCCTCGAGCTACTCCTCGGTCATCTGTCGCTCTGGCTCCGCCCCGGGCTTCCGGACCTGTGTCGTCGCTTCAGTCGTGTGTGCAGTCTGCTCTACCTCGGCCCTCCGGGACCTTGATGTCACCTTCGCCCTAGGGCTCTCAGTCTCCTCCTTGGGCTCCACCCCCAGCTGCGGCATTTTTCAGCGACCAATCCTCCTCCATGGCTCCTCCCTCCATCGACTCCACCCTGGGCCGTCCTCCTGGCTGTGTCCTGGGTCCTACACCTCCTGCTTCACCTCCCTTCCTGCCTCTTCCCTCCTGTGACTCCTCCCTGGCCACCTCCTCCTTTCCACACCCTCCAACTCATCTCCCGGTTTCTTCCTCATAGACTCTTCCCTGACCAACTCCTCTCACCCTTCTTTATTTTGTTTAAGGAACGAGGACACGCCTTTTAAGGGGGTGGGGGGGGGGTTACTGTCAGATCCTTTCCCATGTGCTCCCTTGTTTCAGTTCCCACCAACGTTCATTATTTCCACCTGTTTCTCACCCCTGTATGTAATCAGTTTAATCATCTGCTGTGTATTTAAGTCCCTGCGTTCAGTTAGTTCTTCGGCCGGAATTCTAAGTTGTGCTTTGTCTTCACCCCAAGTCATTCCTGTGTCTCCTGTGTTCTCCATGTCCTTCCAAGTGAGTGATTGTAAATAAATCTATGTGTATGATAAATCCTGCAATCCTTTTGCCTTCCTGGGTGAGTCAAGACGTTACAGTAACATGTTGTGAAAATCTGGACATTTTTACTGTGCATATCGCGAATACACGCATAGTTGAGTCTAGGCATGGGACGATAACCATTTTCAAAGTATACCATGGTTTGGAAAAGTCAATACCATTCTTAAGGTATGAGTAAGATTTTTTTTATTTACGTTTTTTTTTGTTTTGTTTTTTAGAACCACAGTCTCTTCAGCAGAAAAGATATCCAAAGATGCAGTTTTAAATTGTAAAAAAAAATATATATATTTAATTCAATAATTAATTTAGCCTGACATGTTTACTGTTCCAAAATATTTTATTTTGTTTCTCAAAATAAAATATATTGTTTTCAAAAGATAAGTTTTTTACCCAGACATTTAAAAAGAATATATTTTAGAGCAGTAATCGCAATACCGCAAAACTGAAACCGTGTTTTTTTTTATCCAAGGTTATCATGCTGTCAGAATCATATACTGGCCCATGCCTAGTGAGTCTGGATTATAATTTACCAATTCACAAATGTTTTTAAGGCCTGTGTGCATGTGAGGGTTTTAAAAGCATTCAGGCCTAAGACACTGTACCATTTGTAACTAACAAATTAATTAAGATTAATTTATTTGTTAATAAAAAAAAAAGACAATGCAGTATTATATTACATTTGGTTATTCAATTACTGTATACCTGAATAAAGTTTGACTCCTTGGGAAACAATAAAATGTTTATTTAAATTGTGTCTTTATCGAATTTATTTAAGCTTGTATATTGCTTATTATATTTTTGCACTCCTATACAGAATCATCCAAATAGTTATTCAACTCATCTGGTATATTTTGCAGAATAAAAAAATATCTCAATGTTTGATTTTTCCAATATCGTGCAGCGCTAATTACAATTGTGCTTTTTTTGTAAAACAGTGCTTCATTTTCAAAAAATCATAAAATATGAGGAATAGTAGCATCACTTTAATTCTATTTTAAATTGAATTGCTTGTAGATTGGCTAGATTAAAAGTAAGTTCATTAATATTGCTTGAAAAGAACAAAAAAATACAAACAAAGCATTGCTTAATGTCAGATTCTGGAGTCTGAGAGAATGGTTTGATATGGTTTTTGTGTCAGTGTAGAGGTTGCAAATTGATTTTCTTTTCAGATGTCAAATAACCTTGGATCCTTATTGATAGATGGCATGAGGCCTTACCTGTCCAGAGAGGTGGACACCAGTGTCAGGACATCGCATGTCTTCATTCAGGCTGTCATTGACACAGAGGAGAGACAGATGCCCTGTAGAGTCACATGACAGAGAGACAATTAATCAAAGGGAGGTGCAAACACCAATTAAGAGGCCAAGAGCTACAGAGGATGTGAGCATCAAACCACCAGCAAACAGTAAATAAAAACATTTGGAAACAATTTTATAGAAAAGAGTTCAAATCTATTAATACAGTGATTTACAACATAATATACTTGCTTATTATTCTGACCAATAGGTGGCGCTGAAATAAAGTCAACAATCTCAAATACTAAAGTGAAAAAAGATGTTTTGTTTGTCAACTTTTTTTCCAGGCTTGATCTGGAGATGTTTAGTTCAATTTGGTAAAACATTTTCTAGGAGTTCAAAATATTTAGAAAGTTTAGTAGATTATGGCTAGATTTAGCAACCACATATTGATTCTGATGCTCTCTACATGACTTGAGGATTCTATCAAGACTAATCTAAAACAATAGGGAAAAACTAGCATTTTTTTCAAAATTGTGAATATTTGACCACAAGGTGGCACTGTCTGAAACTTATTATACCTTCAGGACATGGTGCCAAATCATATACGAAATAATAATATGCTAATGTATGCATAAAATATAGCATTTCATGACAATTCAAAATGGCTGTTGGTTCCGATAGCCCATTCAGCAGTGCATTAACATGTAGCATAATGGTACGATCACACCAGACAAGGATTAAGCATCAAGCGTGAGTGATTACATGTTAAGTAAATGCATAGGCGCGATCAAACATCCTGTGGGAATGAGATGGCATGAATTACATGATTCAAGCAATGACATGGCACATTTTGGGTGCGCTTAACGAGTGATTCGAACAAAACGTTAAAGTTAAAAAATCGTAACTTTGGTGGAAATTCACGCTTTGTTAAGCAATCAAGCCATGTCTGGTGTGATTGCCCCATAACTGCCGTTCGGGTATCCCGAGATCCAATCCCCTTTTCTCTTCAAGTTCATATCCAACTACAAAAAACCCCCAATAAATAATAAATCTTTTAATTTATATAAAGGGCTGTTAGCAAAAATAGCCATTTATCCGATCTCCTGAACACTAGGCGGCACTGTGCATAAACTGTGTAAATAACATATGGTCATGGTTGTCATGAAGGCTGATTTATACTTTTGTATGAAACGTACAGTATGCGGCATAGCCCTCGCCGTGGCTGACGGCGAGGATGATGCACACCTCTCAAAAAATGTAACTAAATATTGCATAGCGCAAGCTCTGTGATTGGTTGGCTTGGTAGTGGTGTCAAATGTGGGTGGTGCTGAGAGCCAGATGGAGTGATTGTTTACAAGTGTCTTGAGAAGAAGCTCCAGATGGAGACTTTTGTTTTGTGTTTACCTTACAATTAAAGTTGTTGCATGTCCGCTGGTTCCCGCCTCTGAATGAGCAAGTTTTAGCTACTTATAGCATTTACAAAAAACAAAACACCCGCAAAAAAACAATACACAGAGGAACATAAAAACCTACTGCCAGCTAGCGTTTCGGAAGTGTTATTGCAGAGCAACACAAACAGCACGCAGAAGTATAAATGTACAATTACGCACAAGGCAGGTGCCGTGGGTCATGCCGATCACTCAACTCAGAAGTATATATCAATCTTAACACATGCCAAGTGTAGTCTAAATACACTTTATTAAGGTTTTGTCAAATTCCGTGGTTAATCGGTTTGAATGATCAGAAAATTACACTTTTGGTTCTTAGTAAAATCTGTTGGCAAAAATAGTCATTTATCCTATCTCCTGAATACTAGGCGGCACTGTGCATAAACCGTGTAGGTAACATATGGTCATGGCTGTCATGAAGGCTGATTTATACTTCTGCGTCGAGCACACATAGCATAGCCCTCACCCATGGCTGACACGCACCTCTCAAAAACTGTAACTACACATCGCAGTGACGTGTAGCGCAAGCTCTGTGATTGGTCGGATTGACGAGTGTGGGCGGTGTTGAGAGCCGCGAGTCCGATGGAGTTATTGTTTACAAGTGTCGAGTTGTGTGAAGGAGCTCCAGATCTCCAAGTTGTTGCATGTCCGCTGGTTCCCGCCTCTGAATGAGCAAGTTTGAACTACTTATAGCATTCACAAAAAACAAAACACCCGCAAAGAAACTTGACACAGAGGAACATAAAAACCTCATTGCCAGCTAGCTTTTCGAAAGTGTTATTGCAGAGCAACACAAACAGCACGCAGAAGTATAAATGCATGACTATGTGCAAGGTAGGTGCCGTGGGACACGCCAATCACTCAACACAGAAGTATAAATCAGTCTTAACACACGCTAAGTGAAGTCTGAATACACTTTATTAAGGTTTTGTCAAATTAAATTGTGTTAATCAAATACGCTTCAAATGATCAGCTTGAATTCAGTAAAAAATAGCAGAAAATAATTATCTACAGAAAACTACACTTTTGCTTCTTAGTAAAATAATAAGCACAAATTTATAGAGTTGGTTGTGATTGGGATTGAGTTAGCAACTGTGTTTAATATTCAGACTCTCCTTTTCATTTGTACCAAATTACACAGCTTTTTACCAAATAGGTGCCGTAGAATTAAACAAAATCTCTGTGGTCCCTAATTAGCCAGAAAGGTGGTTCTGTGCAAACAATGTACAAATAAACTTGTAAAATCCATATCTAACAGCTTGTAACTCTTCAATTCAACTCTCCAGCCAAAAAAAGAAGACAATCCATTGCACAACCTAATATTTTACAGCCCATCAATATAGTACAAGCTATATTTTTAAAACCTTTATCAAACGCCCTCAGAAAAAAAAGACACACAACAACTCAATGGCATAAATTCCCCAAATTTATGGTCGACTTGTGTTTAGATGCTATGATAGTATGGTAGGAATGAGCACAATCTTTGCCTGCCATCCCAGAGGGCTCAGTCCCCAATTGGTGGGTCTCTGTGTGCCCATAAATCTGGGGGGCACTTTGTAATACGCATCCAGTATAAGCGCGACATCAGGCCTACGAGCAGCATGTCCTGAATACATACTGAGCTTTCAACATCAGATGGATTCCAGAGCTACTGTTTCATTCAAGAGTCACTTAGTATTGAAGAGAGAAGTCAGATAAGCGCTAAAGAAAAAGTGTATCCTTCACAAAGCATAATCACTGACTTCTAAATACAAAGAACTGCATGGAGCAGATGTTTGAGAGCTTTTTAAACTACAAGGAATAATAGACTTCTTTGTACGTGCGGATTTACAATTGTGCCACAGTGAAATGGAAAAGGAAGAATGTTAAAGGCAAATTTGAAAAGAGGAGTAGGCCATTGCATAAATATGTTTTTTTTAAAGAACAGATTCCACAATAAGGATGATTTTGTAATGTTTTAATTAATGTGAAAAACTTTTAAATAGTTTTGTGTACACTACCTGACAAAAGTCTTGTTGCTTATCTAAGGAACAAAAAATGATAACCTGATTCTAGTTGATCATTTGGTATCAGAAGTGGCTAATATGAAAGGCAAAGGCCTCTAGATTACGGTTATTTAAGGTCTGGGTTTGCTTAGAGAAAAGCCTTGTCACTTAACAGAAATAATGTACAGTATTGAACATAAAGTCATAGTGCAGTTGAAAAAGAATTAATATTGTGTATGACTCCCATGAGCTTGGAGGAATGCATCCAAACATCTCTGCAATGACTCAAATAACTAATTAATAAAGTCATCTGGAATGGCAAAAAAAGTGTTCTTGCTGGACACCCAGAGTACATTAAGATTCTTTGGAATTATCCTCAATCCCTCCTCCTTCATCTTACCCCAGACATGCTCAATAATGTTCATGTCTGGTGACTGGGTTGGCCAATCCTGGGAGCACCTTGATCTTCTTTGCTTTCAGGAACTTTGATGTGGAGGCTGAAGTATGAGAAGGAGTGCTCTCCTGCTTAAGAATTTGCCCTCTCCTGTGGTTTGTAATGTAATGGGCAGCACAAATTTCTTGACACCTCAGGCTGTTGATGTTATTGCCATCCACAAAGATCTCTTGCACGCCCCGCACTGAATGTAACCCCAAACCATGATTTTTCCTTCACGAAACTTGACTGATTTCTGTGAGAATCTTAGGTCCATACGGGTTTCAATAGGTCTTCTGCAGTATTTGTGATGATTGGGATGCAGTTCAACAAATAATTCATCTGAAAAATCAATATACCTTTTGCCACTTTTCCAACTGATCAACTAAAAGTCAAGTTATTATTTGCTCTTAAAACTGTAATCGATGACAAGACTTTTGTCCGGTAGTGAATATATAAACCCATGTATGTGTCTATACACAAAACTATATTTTTAAGTAAATAAAGATACAAATTTAAAATCGGAAATTTTGTAAATTTGCGATGTTAAAAAATAAAATATGTACTAAAGTATGTTTATTTCCATAAAAAAATTTAAATATTTGTTGTGTTTAAAGATTTTATAGGTTTTTCTATGGTATAGTTGACAATAGATATTTAATATAATCAACAAACATTGATTATTAACTGGTGCCATATAATTATGCTAATATTTCATATTGTATAATTTATCAAAAAATTTAATACACTTCAACACTTTAAGGAACACTACATTTTTTGTAAATAGGCTAATTTTTAAGCCCCCTACAGGTAAACAGTTGAGTTTTACCATTTTTTAATCCATTCAGCTGATCTCTAGGTATGTCGGGAGTACTTTTAGCATAGCTTAGCATAAATCATTAAATTAAATTAGACCATTAGCATCTCGCTCAAAAACAAACGTAGCATCAATAAATTTTCTATTTAAAGTTTGAGTCTTAAGTAGTTAAATAGTATACTAAGACCGACATTATTTTATTTATTTACGTTTATTCATCTAGTTTCATTAGATGCAGGTACTGAGAGTAAACTCAATTCTGACCCCAAAGAACAGCCTCCTCGACACCGATGACTGTCATGGTCGGAAAGCGTTCTGTGTCAGGATTAATCTTCTGCAAAGGAGGGTGGGCTGGAAAAGCCAGAACTCATTTGGTGTGTTGCTATGAAATGGCTGCCCATCAGAAACATCTTCATCTATCTCTGTCTCATCTACATGGGTGGAAATGGAAGGATGACGGGCTGGATGGAGAGAGGGAGGGTGAAAGGGGCGTCCGGAGGAGAGAGGTCAACACATTCAAGGAGTCCATCATTCTGGCATGTCAAACGTCTCTTAACTGAGTTTGTGGAAGTGTCGGTGTGTGTTCAGTGATGCTACCCTCAGTTTCTTCAGGCTGTTCTGACATTAAACAACTCTGAGGAGACAAATCAAATGTGAGAAAATACATGTACTATTAAGTTATAAACAACAACAGCAATTGCAGCAGTAAAAATACTGATTGTTTCCAAACAGGTTTCTGAAACACTCCCTGGTCTGCCATTGTTCTGCGCTGTTACTTTCTTAACACATGGTTCAATGTTAGTCTTACATCAGCATTTCAGAAACTTCAAGGTTTTATCACTGGCCTGGATCTCAAAGTAGTTTTGATAAAGCAGTACCAGCTGAGGTAAACAGCTAGAGGTAAACAGTGTTAAACTCAGCGGAGGATTTAGTTTTGGAGCATCTGTTCAAATCATTGTGATCAGACAGGCGCAATTGTGTCAGAAACCAAGAATGAAATACCTGTATGAGCTCCAGGGACAATGTAAGACTCTGGTTTTTTTGCTGCTGTTTCTTGTCTAATGTTATATTTTAAAATTATGTGAGATCACAATGTTTGGGGGGGGTCATCAGATATTATACTTCTGGACAACTGGGTAGAAGGAGGTCCTTTTGTTATCAAAATGTTACAAAACTGCAAGATATCAAGCTCAAAGTATTGTTTTTATGTGCACACTAGCGGTGTGCATTTCATCATCCTCTTGTCAAATGCACAGATAGTTATATTCTAACTGCATATACTTCTTATGATAGCTTCTACTCTGGAATTGAAAGTGGGTGCACTAACAGGGCTAACAGTCACTAATGTACCTTTTGAGGCCATGAGAAGTGAGGTTTGCTAAGGGTGTACTCACACTAGGCTATTCAAACCATGCCCGGGCACATTTCCCGGTTTGTTTGACAAGTGGGAGTGCTCCGAATAAAGAGTGCAGTTCAGTTGGGCGGTCCTGGCCCAGTTGGAAGAGGTGGTCTGGTGCACAGTTCGATTGGGCTTTGGCGCGGTATGCTAGAAGTATGAGTGCAAATCGCGACTGAGTGCGAAACTGAAGACGCAACATCACTTTTAAGGGACCGTTTCATATGATTATTATTCACTCTTACTTTTCAATGAATGCAAATTGTCATCGTTTATCAAAGATACAAACCCCTGGATGACTTTCATGAAAATTTTCGAGCGTGTGTTATCGCATCCCAAACGACTTAAAATAATACAAAACAATATAACTAAAGCAATCTCCATTCAATTGAGTGAGAGCATTTTTCTTTAAAACTGAACAGTTGCATCATCAATGACATGATAAGCATGCTCAAGCTTTGAAGGTAAAACTGCAATGTGAGGCACAGTTCAAGACAACTGTGCCTAGTGTGAGTGCACCCTAACAAAGCTCTTACTAGATGGTCTCGTTATACCTACTTTTTGAATGGGAGATTGGACAAATCTGAAAAAGTGGGATAAATCGGCAAAACACAGGCCTCCATCACACTTACATATGTACCACACTGTACTTGTCCATTGTTTACAATGTTGAGGAAAAGTTAACAAGGGGTTAAAATAGGCAAATATCTAGTTTTAACCAGTACAAATACATTTTAATGCACATTTCAGCATCTACATCTGCAAATGGCAATATATGTACCTCAACATGGGCTGACATGAAGAACTCAATAGTTTCAGAAGACCTGGTAAACCTTCGGGGCTGTCAGGAAGTTTTTACTTTCTGGAAAAACCTGACCGTGTAGTTTTGGCCTGCTCTCTCCTTCTCCAACTTTGAGAGAAGCCAGGCACTGTAGGATAATCACAGTTTAATAGGAGCAAATATTGAAAGCAGGGGCTGACCAACCAGATCCCCTTTCCGAGCGCTCTATCCCAGTGCGCCGGAGAAAAACGCTAGCACATGGGAGTGTAAGAAATCGATAATTCCATGATATATCAATTAACGTGAAAAAATGGAGTAGAGCTTCGTATTGACGTCCGTTCTTTGTTTGTGTTGGAATCATCCAGTCGGATAGTGTTGGAAATGCAGGTCTGTCGAAAATCTGACAAGCAAAACAATTCACGTGTACTGATCTAAAGTTTCAGCATGAAAAACTAACAGAATCATATTGCCAGGGAATGAATGAACCATCCAAGAAGTTGTCAAGATAAACACATCCACGTCCTTTTTTTCTAGTAGGCATGCTCCTGTTTTTTTTTTTTTTTGTTCTTAAGATGAACTTGCGAAGTGAGTTCCCTCTCAGGCGTCCTATTTGCAATGCAGAGCCGCTGTATTCTGGGAGAGGGACATGTCCACAGACTGGGGGCTCTTTCTAATGATTTCCCGCACCTGCACATCTGCTGCCGTTTTAATTAATACTCCAAGGAGGTTTGTCGCAAGTAATCAAAAACATTGTCACTTACAAAATCCTTCATTATAGAACTACAATCAATACTTTCCATGAGTAAAAATAAGGGCACTTACAAAGTAAGCCACTTCGCAATAAACAATCTAATCAAGCAAAGCTGGGATAAAAGTGTAGAAAGATCTTATTTTGGGTTTTGTATGTATCCTAATGCACGCAGCAACACGTGGTGAAGTGCTGGGCATCATTTTTATTCAGGCCTTGGTTCCTCTGCTTCATGCAGGGGGAAGGGGTGGGGGTAAGCACGGTGGAGGCAGTAGTCGCATCAGCTTTCCTCAGCTCTGCAGCATCACCGCAACCTCTCTCCTTGCTGATTTATGACTTGCCGCTGACCTCTGAGGTCGTAACATGGTGATGGGTGACTGGCTCTCAACGGTAAGCTACTGGCACTTGACAAAGTGCCGAGAGCAGAATGAATTTACTCCTCTTTTCCTCAATCATCAACAGGCGCACGCCGGCTTGCTGCCCTGACCCCCTCTCATCCTGACTGCTATAACAAGATCTCCATCTCATGGAGGAGCGAGGGAGAGGGAGGCTGAAAAATTTACTGTCATTTCTACTTTCCAATGAGCTCCAGTGAGCACTTCTTTCACCTTCAGGTAGCTTCGTGTGCCAGGGATAAGGAGGGGAGAGATGGTTGGATGGGATGTGGACGAGGGCACTTCGATGCACCTGTCTAACTTTGGGTCGTTCGCCGGAGGTACTTCAATCTGCGTTCGCTTCCATCAACTTGATAACGACGAGTTAAATTTAATAAGCAAATAAATCTCCACAAATGCGAACATAGCTCATTCGTCAATGATATCCACCACGGTTGTGCCTGTTAGGTGCAAACAAATATTTACTAACACATTCATTAACTGTATAAGCAAAAGATCCATTCGGTTACTTCGCCTTTTATTGTTGCTACAGCAGCACTGGGAGGAGGATTGTAAATTTAGGCGATATAAAATGCATAATTTCCTAAAGTAGGGTTTTAAATTATCCAGCAGTGCAAATGTTGGCCCACTGTGGCAGGCGAGACACGGTAGGTTATAATTGAAAATAAAAAAGCCATTTAAAAGACATTCAATAAGCCACTGGGAAATTGATCAGGCTATAAAATCTGTCGCTACTAGGGCGGGTGGCTGGCACTCTCACAGAGAAGCTGCTTCAATCCTGACACAGCACTATCCCTGCAGGCTTCACGCTCTATATGACGGCATCCAAACACGAGATGCCGTGAAAATACACTTCCCGATGGAGATGATTTTCCTGTGTCCTAGGGCATGCATTTAAATTGCATGGGAAACATAATGCTGTAGTACACAGCAGAAGCCTCGGACTCTCTCTAGTAAAAAAAGAAGTGTCCATTGATTGTGTGGGTTCCCACAACACTTTACAAACTCATATTCAGCTTCATTGTAGCATATAATGGACACTATTTGTCAAATAAGAGTCTTTACACAATCTGAAACGATGCGTCATCTATTTGTTTTTAAGCACAAATAAAAGTAGGTGTAAATTTAATGAATGTAAATTGGCTCGTAAATTTAATTTCGCGTTGACTTTAAGGTCAAAAACTACAATGACTGTTGTAGCACACTAAAACTAAACGTCATATGTTCGTTCTTTATTTGAAACTAAACATAAATGACCATCATGGTGACAACATTTCACATCATCGCAATTTTTTAACGCGTGTTCTCAATGTAATCCTTTCAGATGAAAATGGTGTAAAAAGTCTTTTGTACAAGTGATCAAATTTGCTGCATGGCATCACCCCCCCCCCCCCCATGTGTACATAAGGCCAATTTTTTCCTTTCTAGGGAAATTGATTTGTATTTGCCTCGTTTTGTGACTCTACTGTGTTGTGTGTGATCAGACCGACAATCTTAAGGAACCCCCATTTTGTTCCCATCAGCACCAGAAGTCCTGCTTACCTGCCTGAATGTTGGGATTTGGGATTTTTTGTTTGTTGCGCTGGAAGGCCTGCATCTCTGACGCCCCGTCTTGCCATAAAGAGTTTCCATACAAGCTCTTGGAATCTTTCCGTCATATTTTAATAAATGACTATTATGCCAAGCGTTGTCACTTTTATTTCCATGACCAGCAAACAATGCTTCATTCTAATAATCACTCAGACAGATTCACTCTTGATGGAGAAAGATTTGAGAATCCAGTTGGCACCTTGATAAAAACGACATCGAAAACACATCCAAAATGCTAATCAATTTAATGTCAAAATCTTGACGTCTATTTGACATCAGCGCATTGATGCTTTTTTGACCACCAATAATGATCAAAGCAGTCAGGTTTTATTCATCTATAAGCTTCAATTACACATTTACACTGGATTTTGTATGCCTTCAATGCATGTAAACTACCTTGATGACAGAGCAACATCAAATCTAGCATGGCATAAAAAAAAAATCAATTCGATGTAATTTGACATCAAGGTAGTTTACATGCACTGTAGGGATTTAAAAAATCAGGTTTAAATTTGGAATTGAAACTTTCAGGTGAATAAAATTGTTCTTATATTATACTTTTTGCGTCATTATGTTGGTGGTCAAAGAAGCATTATGTGCGGATGTGGACATATGGACATAAAAAATTTGACATCAAATCAATGTGCATTTTTGACTTTTTTTATACCGTCCTCTCCAAGGTATATGCTTCATTTTATTATTTGGTTAAAAAAAAGATGAAAAACTTGATAAAAACGACATAAAAAGCACATGTCAAACATGCAAATTGATTTAAAGTCAAAACCTTGATGTCTATTTGACATCCGCGCACTGATGCTTCTTTGACCACCAAAATAATGATCAGCGTAGTCAGGTTTTATTCATCTGAAAGCTTCGATTACACATTTACACTGGATTTTGTATCCCTACTATCCATGTAAACTACTTTTATGTCAAAGCAATGTCAAATTGACATCTAACACTGGTATCAAAAAATGTCTATTTGATGTAATTTGACATCAAGGTAGTTTACATGCATTATAGGGCTTAAAAAATCAGGTTTAAATGTGGAATTGAAGCTTTCAGATGAATTAAACTGTTCTTATAATAATTTTTGTGTCATCATGCTGGTGGTCAAAGAAGAATTATGTGCGGATGTCAAATGGACATCCAAACATTAGGATCAAATCCATCAATTCCATGTGCATTTTAGATGTCGTCCTCTCTGAGGTATAGGCTTCATTTTATTATTTGGTAAAAAAGATAAAAACCTCGATGAAAACGACATCGAAAAACGCCAAAAATGCTAACTGATTTGATGTCAAGATCTTGATGTCTATTTGACATCCACGCACTGATACTTTTTTGACCACCAAAATAATGATCAGCGTAGTCAGGTTTTAATCATCTGAAATGCTTCGATTACACATTTACACTGGATTTTGGTTTTTGTATCCCTACAATCCATGTAAACTACTTTTATGTTAAAGCAACGTCAAATTGACATCTAACACTGGTAAAACGTCAATTTGATGTAATTTGACATCAAGGGAGTTTACATGCATTAGGGCTAAAAAATTCAGGTTTAAATGCAATAGTGTCTGGATGCAGCCCTTATGATGCAAGCTAAGATTGCATCACTCAGCGATACAATGTCAGACACAATGAACTCAATGGAGTGAGTGATGTCACTGTGACGAGTAGGGTTAGGTGAGCGCATTAAACAGCATTGGATGCAGCTCAGATTGCACTGCACCATGTCTGCATCCAGTCCCTCTCTTTAAACCTGGAATTGAAGCTTTCAGCTGAATAAAACTGTTCTTAAATATTATAATACTTGTGTAATTATGTTGGTGGTCAAATCGATGTGCATTTTTGACATATTTGATGTTGTTTTGATGTCCTCTCCGAGGTATAGGCTTCACTTTATTATTTGGATAAAAAAAGATAAAAACCTAGATAAATATTACATTGAAAAGCATGTTAAAAATGCTAACTGATTTTATGTCAAAACTTTGATGTCTATTTGACATCCGCGCATTGATGCTTTTTTGACCACCAAAAATAATGATTAAATTTTATTCACTCATTCATTCATTTTCTTTTTGGCTTAGTCCCTTTATTAATCTGGGGTCACAATAGCAGAATGAACCACCAACTTACGCAGCATATGTTTTAGGCAGCTGATGCCCTTCCAGCTGCAACCTATCACTGGGAAACATCCATACACACTCATACAGACAATTTAGCTTACCCAATTCACCTATAGCACATGTCTTTGGACTTGTGGGGGAAACTGGAGCACCCAGAGGAAACCCACACACACACGGGGAGAACATGCAAAGTATACACAGAAATGCCAACTGACCCACCCGAGGCTCAAACCAGTGACCTTCTTGCTGTAAGGCGAACGTGCTACCCACTGCACCACCGCCCAGCCCCAGCCCAGTTTTATATTCATCTGAAATTACTACAGAGCAACATCAAATCTATCGTTTTGATGTCCTCTCCGATATAGATAAATAAACACACCCAACTCAAAGGGCTCCTAAAAACATCTTTTAATTGTTATGCTGTATCTTTTATGTTACTTCCTTGATGCCCTAGATCAGGGTTATAACAATATCAAGGTGCCAACTGTGTAAGAATTGCATTTTCAAAACATACAGTACACACACACGTACCTGATCCTGCTCTAAATACAGTGCGAAGATTAGTTAAAAAGATGCAAACTGCCAATAAATTACAGCCTATTCAAGAAGAAACCTGAACAAAGCATACAAATCTTGTGTTTATCATCTAAAGTGAACAGGTTTAGAGTTTGAATACCAAAACACGCAGATTTGAGGAATGAATTCAGTGAAGACACATGATGTTGTTGGGCTGAAGAGGTGAATTGTGGGATATTCGTTCGGCCTCCATGGGTACATTCAGACTGCACTCGTTTGTAGGTCTGGCTTTAGCTTTTCTGAGAACCTCCTGTTAGAAATGAACAGCAAATACAGCACGTTAGCATACTTTATACATTTAGCATACATATGCCTTCAAACATGAAATATGTAATTTTTAAATTAGATATACGTTTTAGGAAAATATTACACTTTCATTCTCAGTATTTACAGTTGTTGCTTTGAGTTTATAAAATAAAAATTCTACAAATTGCTTCATTTTTAGTTAGAAAACAAAAGTTTGCTAGTGTTAAGACCCTTAAAATGCACATTTTTTGATTGATGGATTGATTGATTAATTATTTGATTGGGAATTTTATAAGAAAGTTATAATCATTTTAATTATCTGTGGAGCACCTTTAGCTGTTAAAATGTGTAAATACACCTATTGACAAACCATTGCAGTATAAAAACAGTTTTAATCAAAACTGAACATTTATTAAAATTATATAATAATAATAATAATAATAACAATAATAATAATAATAACAATAATAATAATAACATAATAATAATAATAATAATAATAATAATAATAATAACAATAATAATAATAACAATAATAACAATAATAATAATAACATAATAATAATAATAATAATAATAATAATAATAATAATATAATAATAATAACAATAATATAATAATAATAAAAAATAATAGTAATAATAATAATAGTAATAGTAAAATAATAATAATAATAATAATAATAATAGTAATATAACAATAGTAATAGTAATAATAATAATAATAATAATAATAATAATAATAATAATAATAATAATAATAATAATAATAAATAATAGTAATAATAATAATGCATTTATTTTGAAACCTTTACAATTAAATTCCGGAAAGTACACTGAAAAAAGTGTTGCATGCAAAACTGTTGCAAACAATTTATTTGTGTTGAATTTAAACAAACAAATTAAATTGAGCAATGTTCAACTTAATTTGATTGTTTAAATTCAGCCAAAATAAATTGTTTACAACCACTTAACGTAAAAAAATTGAGTAAATCCAAGGAATCATCTTTAAATAATTTTTTCAGTGTATGTTCTATATGTTTTTATATAATTTACAGCATTTTCATTTATCACTTTTTTTTCATTTAGCATTTTTTAATCAATTAAAACTGGTAAATAAAGTAACACAGTTGTAAAGACATCTTAACAGTTAGTAATTAATGAAAAGTTGCAGATCAGATTCAATATGGTTACATGAAAAATAAACAAAGCTATGTTTCAAAAATATTGTTTCAAAAATAACAATTCTTTAGGTCCAAACAGACCAAATATATTCATATATTTTTAGATGAATATAACTTCATATTATACGTACAAACTTTAAATGCAAAGAATATTTTTAAAAAATCTGAAATTTAATGAAATATTATGTATATTAAATGCATTTGCTTAAACTGCTTTTTTGAACATTAAACTGTGTCCAAACTTGCACACGAAAAAAAAGTACAGTAGCAGACAGTAAAACACCTTAGAATATACATATATTTAAAAACCACCACTTCATTATTCTCGATCACAGAGGCATAAAACTAAACTGTGTTTCCCCTTTAAAACTGACTGAGCTGTATATCAAGTTCCTCACAGGAACAGATCTGACCTGTATTAAATGTTAAAACCGAGCGAGCAGACAGAATCTACTCGGGCCAAAGCCCTAAACCAACATAACCACATCATTTACTGAAGGCCGTGATTTCCAGAGCCGTCCTGCTGAGAGAACACACTGATCCGCTGACAGATTCACTCACACCGACACGTAATCCATCAATACAGTAGTCAAAGACAACAAGAGAGTAAGACTGGATTATTTCACAACGGCGATGAGTAAATACTGTATAACCTGGACTGGCAGCGATATGATCAACACTATTTACTATTGCTTAAAGAAAAAAATATGAATTCAGAACTTATTGTGGAAATAAAATACTAATGAGAAATGAATTATTTCAGACATTTAATGACATGTTAATCATATTCATGAAAATGTGTTAAATGATTCCTATGATGCTTTACATAAACAAGTTAAGTAAAGTTTCAGCTAAAATACCATATGGACCATTTGTATTACAATGCTGTAAGTAACAAAAAACACATGTTTTTATTTGTGTGTCTTTAAATGCAAATGAGCTTTTGATCCCCGCCCCCTTTTTCCAAAACAAGGCAGAGGCTTTATAGCTACTGCTTCTTTGATGCCCTAGACCACGGTCGTAACAATATCAAGGTGCCAACTGTGTATGCAATGCAATTTAAAGAAACACACACACGCGTGCACGCACGCACGCACACACGCACACACACACGTATCTGCTCCTGCTCTCAAATATAGTGCAAAGACGAATTAAAAAGACATAAACTGCCAATACATTACAGCCTGTTCAAGAAGAAATGTGCCTTGATTTCTCCGCCAATAACAATCGTGTCTCGTCAGTTTAAACTCTTTATTGATGGATTTCAAACAAAAAGAGTGTGACAATAAAATCCACACACAAAAACATCAACACACAAGTTCATATAATGTTGGTTATGCCTGCAAATGTAAATGCTTGGAGAAGAAATCATACGTGTATTGGTATAAAGTGAATCTGTGAAACAACAGGGTTCCACACAATTCATTATCATGTGGTCCCAACATAAACCGATTAAGTTGACAACACTTTTAAACAGATTTATGTGCATTGAGCATAAAAAATTAAGTTGTCTCAATGAAATCTCAAGAAATCTGTTGTTTCAGCTCATTTTAAGTAGTTTGAACGGTGTAAAAAAATATTTTTTTGAGTGCAGTGCCACACTATCAGTTAGGGAATTTGTTCCACTAAAATGATCACAAATAAATTTTAAGCAAGTAAACTGGCTTCTGAATTGCACCTAAAAAATGACTTTGCAGCTTTTAATTTGGCATTCCTGTTTTTAAGGCTCGCCAGTGGTTTACATTTTGTGGAGAACCTTCTGTATTCACTCTGGGGGTAGTCTCTCTTGATTGTACACCTAACTCCTGTGAGAGTGTTCATGATCCGTCCAACTGTTGGGAAGGGTGTTTTCTTCACAAACAGTTGTTTTGGGCCAAACCTAATGTTTTGCTATCTCTCTGATGGGTTTGTTTTGTTTTTTTTCAGCCTAATGATGGCTTGATTGACTGACAGTGACAGTTCTTTGGATCTCATATTGAGAGTTGAACAGATTCCAAAAGCAAATAGCACACTTGAAATGAACTCCTTTATCTGCTCATTGTAATTGGAATAATGAAGGAATAAAAACACACCTCTGGCCGTGGAAAGGCTTAGAAGCCAACTATCCGATTACTTTTGGACCCTTAAGAAATGGGAAGCAAATATGCAAACTGTTGTAATTTCTACACCGTTCACCTGATTTGAATGTAAATACCCTTCAAATTAAAGCTGACAGTCTGCAGTTAAAACACACTTTTTTTTTCATTTCAAATTGATTGTGTTGCTGTATAGAGGCAAAAATGTTAGAGTTGTGTCGATGTCCAAATATTTATTGACCTAACTGTGTATATATGCATAAAATACGCACATGCTCACCAGAGCTTAATTTGTAAATTGAGAGGTTTACATTTCTATGTAGTATACTTTTTCCTGCTGCTTGCAAAATGTTACTGTGCTGTCAATGGCAATGCTGGTCAACTAATGCCTCTTGAACATTCATTGTCAAGCACATTTTAAAATGTGTAAAATTTAAGTTATTGCATAGAATTTAAAAAGTCTTACAAAATTGCTTTATATTTTTACATTAATTATTAGATAACTATTACAAAGCATTTTCGATTTAACATTTCGGTTTAGCCCAGAATTTTCCTTTCGGTGCATCAATACTATTAATTCAACTCAACCTGGCCTCATCCACTTGAACAGGATTTTTTTTTAATCAGAATATTAGATTTATTGTAATTTAATATTGGGAGGAAGAAACTTCAAGATCAAACTCTTTGAAGTGACTTTTATTTTACAGTATGCTAGAACTGCAGCGTTATGCACTAAGGACACATTTAAAACATGACAAAATATTATTAAATCAACGACTAAATGTGCTCCCAAAGTAAGAGATTTAATGTGATATTACTGCAAAGTGCACTCTTTTTTTATCTTTAAAGTGTTGAGAAAGTACAAGTGTTTTTTTTTTTCTTTAAATCTCTCAATACAGTTTTTTAGATATAATTTTTAGATCTGAAGTACACCACAAGTGCACATTTACTACAAATAAGCGACCTTCCTTTTCTCCTGAATTTAAGATTTATTCACTCTCATGTTGTACAAAACCTGTAAGATTTTATCCCTTCTGTGCAGCACAAAGCAAATGAGCAATATCACACAAGGAGGAAACCAATATATCAGTACATCTGAGATTCATCCATAGGCATGAGACTATAGGCCAATAAATATAACACAACCTAACTGCAATTCAGAACTCAGAGGCTAATTCAAATTTTATTTGTACTCCTCATCTCATTCATACATTTTGCCAAGACTTCCTCATCCCCCAATGATAGTTAAGATTTAATAATTATCCATTTCTGTACAAATGAAAATCATATGAATTTGTACGAATCATCTACTTTTTTGACAATGTGTTAAACAGTTATGTTTCCTCATGAGCTAGTAAGGCTGGATTTAATGTTTAGACAACAGCTTGACAGCACAAGTGTTGAGGTCAAAAAATATTGATGACCGTGTTATAAAATGCATGACATATTTATAATGGCTTCATGACAATCATGTTTATGACAGATTTATGACAAGTTTTTTGTCTTGGCAATGTCAAGTTGTGATGATGAAGACAAAACCGAATGATCAATGAGCGAATGACACTTGTGATATAAGCATGCATAAAATCTCATTTACATTCACAACATATGCTATGTCATGATTATAAGATCTAATGACAGTCTTATCAACAGCCCTTCAAATAAAATTTTAACCGAATCAACTAAGGAGGTGATTAAAGACAACTACAATCTGTGACACAGCTGCAACAGTATTTGTACATTTCTAGTGATTTTGACCTTTTCTATCGCATGGCTAGAATACCTTTCAGCCAATCAGATTTGGAGATATTTTGAACTTCAATACATTTAAAGAAAAACGGGGACCAAAACCAAAGTAAGGCTTGAGATTTGAGTATATTATGATGCACTTTTCTAATTTCAAACACTTCAATATGCAATCCAAAATTCAATAGAATAAGCCTGCATCTTCAACACAAACTAATTTTTGGGTTTAAAACACGCCTAAAGGACATCCAAACATACACATCGTAGGCTAAAACAAGACTAATTTGGACTGTCAATGATAGGTGGTAATCCAAAAATAGAACAGTCATCAATTAAATGACTACACATGTCTAATCTGTCTATTTGAGTCACAAGTCAAAACTTAATCTTGTTTAGCCAAGGTATCTATGTCTGGATGTCTATTAGATGTGTTTGCTTGGTAGATAAATGCCTATAAATAATCACTGTCCATCAAAAGAGGCCACATATATATATGCGTGAAACTTTTAGCTGTTCTTAAAATACAGCTCGGAGGCCTTGACCCAAACTTCCCAACTAGTAATATGGACGAATTAATAGATGCATACTAAATAGGAGCGGTTGTATTGTTATGCTAAACCTCACCTCAACATGCAAAACAAATGTGGTGGGTTTGAAACGGAACACAGCGAAGGTCACCGTCCTTTCATTTAAATGCATGTATTATACATAAGTTTGTATATTAAAAAAAGAAGGACCACAAAAGCACTAATGTGTATTTTCTATCCTTATTAGTAATGAGGAAAAAGAAAACGAGATTAAAAAAAAAAACTCTTAGCACCTGAACTCGCTCTCAGCATTCCATTAATTACCCAGACAATGGCAACAACTTCAGAAGCAGATTTTTCAATTTCAGAGAGGAGAGAGAGAGAGAGGATGGAGAGAAAGAGGAAGAGAGAAACAGAGGCAGGGAGAGGGGGAACGAGATAGATGGAGAGAGAGAGAGAAACGCATGTATTCAGGCTCCTTCATGCTATACCAGCACTTAAATCCGACGGACCTCCCATAAAAAAAGACTCAAGGTTACGTCCATTGAAAATCCTCACAACACCACTTCAGAAATCCATTTAGAGCCAGTGCTAGAACATCTAATTCAAACATGTTGTCCTGTTAAAATGCTCGCGCAGTTCCTCTAAAACTCTCTTTCCCGCCGCTGCCGCTCGCCGGGCCTCTTTGTGAAGGCGATTACATTTCCACATTCTGTAGCACAAAGACATAATTACACAGGATCCAGAACGCAGCCCAAACAGAAGGTCAGACATGAAAAATGACCTCTTATTGTCACAAATGATAGGCCGCTTCGCCAAGAGTAATTTGTAACAATACCTCCAACTCGCAGTTCGCTGGAACGGCCAATGGAACAAAGTCCAGATATGAAAGTGTGTTTAATGAGAGTCGAGTGCACTAAGAAGCTCACTCAGTAGAAATTGTTTTAATTCTGTCTTCATTTGCTCACATTGCAAACCTGTTTGATTTCATCTGTGGAAAACGGGATGTTTTGATGAACGTTAATGCTGCTGTTTTTCATTTAAGCAAATATGGATGCCATGAAGTGATTCATATTTATGTGTGATTGCTTATGAAAACACATAAGAATGCATCTTTGCATCTGAAAACACAAGACACAGCAATTAGGAATGTGGTTTTAAAGCAATTCCTCTGCCATGTTGCCATCAATTAAAACTCCACTGCCCAGCAATGTCCACCAGAGTGAATGACTTTGTATTAAATGTTTATTTCTCTACCATAAGCTGTCTCCAAAGATGTTTCAGAGAAATTGGCACTAGATTCAACCAGCCTCAAAACCACAGACCGTACCATCTTCACCTCTAAGGTCATCTGATACCAGCCACCCAGACGGCTGCTCCAATAATCGATTTACAGAATCAAAGATTTTCTGCACAAACTGTCCAGAAACCATCTAGGGGACCTCATCTACAAGCTTATCGCTCTCATTGGGTCTCTTCCTGATAGCAGCTTCCCACCGTAACCAATTTGAGCTGTTTGGAGATGTTCGCTTCATGGATGAATTCCAGTGGCCTATGGTGGTGGTGAGGTTATGGTATGTTATCCAATGAACACAGCTGCATGTTATTAGTGGCATTTTGAACACACGAAGATACTGCAAGGAGATCCTGAGACCCACTGTTATGCCATTCATCCACAAACATCACCTCATGTTTCAGCCTGATAATACATGGCCCAATGTTGCTCTCATTCATTCATTTTCTTTTCGGCTCAGTCCCTTTATTAATCTGGGGTCGCCACAGCGGAATGAACCGCCAACTTATCCAGCATGTTTAATCCAGAGGATGCCCTTCCAGCTGCAACCCATGACTGGAAAACACCCATACACTCTCATTCACACATACACTACGGCCAATTTAGCTTATTCAATTAACCTATACCGCATGCCTTTGGACTTGTGGGGGAAACTGGAGCAGCCAGAGGAAACCCACGCGAACACGGGGAGAACATGCAAACTCCACATAGAAGTGCCAACTGACCCAGCCGAGGCTCAAACCAGTGATCTTCTTGCTGTGAGGTAATCGTGCTACCCACTGCGCCACCGTGACGCCCCCCAATGTTGCTCTGGATTGGCAAATACAACAGTGTGTTCCAGCTCCTGCCAATATCCAGCAACTTCGCACAGCCATTTAAAAAGGACTGGACCAATATTCCACAGTTCACAATGTACAACCTGATCAACTCTATGCAAAAGAGATGGTTTGCACAGCGTGAGGCAAATATTGGTCACCAATTGTCCACCCCGGACCCCCCAACACAGTAAAACTGCACATTTTACAGTGGCTTTTTATGGTGGCCAGCCTAAGGCACACCTGTGCAATAATCATAATTTCTAATCAGTATTTTGATATGCCACACAAAGAAGAAGAGCTCACGTACACAGATTTAGACAAATGTGTGAATCTGAAAAATGGGAGTAAATAGTGTTCCATTTATATTTTTGTTGAGTGTAGCATTACAATTATTATTGTTGTTGTTTTTTTTTTTTCAAACTGCTGAATACACTTTATTGTATGAAAACGAGCAGTGTGAACAATACTCCTTTTGCATTCCAACGAAGATGGTTTGGAAAGCATCAGATCTCTGAAATGAAATAAGATGTTTTTTTAATTACTACTCAGTTACTTATAAACAGAATATATGTTATGTAGACATAAGTAAACACAGTTAAATATTTGAGGCTACTCAGTTTGACCACCAAAGCCGCACAAAACAAACCCCAGGAAAATTACACCCCGACTCTAAACAGAATCAGTTTCACCGTTAAAAATACAACCTCCAATCGTTTAAATTACTGCAGAATTATCAAAAAATCTATAACCTATAATAATTTCATAAGCAGTGAGACTCAAGCTTCATTAATGAGATCTGAGTTGCCTGAAACACTTAAATACATCCCAAGAATATCCTCCAAAATGACATGCCAACAAATAGGCTCTTAGATAAAACCAGATCACTGACCCTGTTTTACAAACCACCCAAATCCTCAACGTGAAAAAATCTGCTTATTTTTAAAAAACTAATACCATTATTAAGGCGAGACACAGCAGACATAAACACTGTTTCTCATGCACCTGTCAATTTAGAGAGCTTTTGGCTTTACAGTGGGGATTTTATGTCTAATGTAAAAGAAAATACATTTAAAAGTGTTTCTTTGAATGCATTTAACAATTTCTGCTTGTAGATTTAATTACAGTACATGTTTTACTCAAAATTATTAAGTTTTGATGTATTATAAATTATTAAGTCATAAAATCTCCACTGAAATACACTAAACTGCATAGTTTTATTCATATCTATAATCTGAACGTTTCTACAAAAAGGCATGATCATCCACTCAAAAATAGCTCATTGAGATGTACTCATTTAACTGAGGGCAGGATTTCCATCCAATAAATTTGTTAAGCACCAACTAAAAAAAAAACGATTTAGACAATCAAATACAATTGAGTTGGTCCAACATGATTTATCAAATAAAGTTTAAATACATTTGTATCTTTATTAATTTAAACTCCAAGCCTCTGATAATACAGTATCATGTCTTTTATGTGTCATACATTTGAAGTCTCTCAGTTTTAATTAAAGTTATCCTAAAATGAACTAAAAGACCGATTTTTGAGCATATTTCATGGATTACATATACAGTTATTTGAGACTGATCTCAGAACTAATTTCAGGATAGTTATTGCTCACTAGCAAAGCATCAACTGCATTTTGCTAATTACGCTGCCAACACACAAAGCATGGGTCCTTCTTTCTGCAAGGTGTTAATCTCCAAACTCAACGCATTACATGAAAAATCTGCTAAATCTTCAAACTAAAGTGAAAATTAAACTCTAACAAGTCTTTCTATTACCTTTAAACACCCAAAATTTCTTTAATTGTCAACATTTTCCCTCCCTTAATTCAATAAAAAGGTAATTCAATAAAAAAGGTATTTGGACCAACACAATTCCTTCATTTTGTCCCAACCCAAAAACGCTTAAGTTAACTTAATAGTTTACAAATTAAAGTGGACTGAAACATAAAACAAAGAAATTAGCTGAAGAAATGAAAAGAATTGTGTTGTTTCAGCTCCTTTTAAACAGGGTAGTTTGAACAAGAAGCAGTAATTTTTTGAGCCTACATATGGCCTGATTAAGAAAAAAAAAATACTGTTACTAGCTAAAAAGTAAAATCCTAAAATCCTCTCTTTAAATAAGCTTTCATTTTAAAGTGAGGAATTTTGAAACACTTCATCCAATGCTTAAATGTTTGTGCTATAAAATGCATGCGCTTAATTCTCAAATAATGCCTCATTTGCAAATTTAAACCAAAAGTCTGAGAAAAACTTGTGGATCAACTGTGAAAGTGTGGTGAGAACCACTAGAGCATTTTATCCTATACACCTGCATGTAAAAACAATAAATTTAGTCCATCAAATACTAACGGCATACCAATATGGTGCAAAAACACGCAAAATATCTTCCGTTTCAAAGGTCTTCCAGTTTCACACCTTTTAAGATGAGGGAGTGAGCATCCAAGGGCCACTTCTCTCCAATGAGGCGGCAAGATTGAAGGCTTAAGTGTTTCGTTGTGGCCTGACAATGGCAAGTGTCAGGATGTTCAACGCATATGCTGTGAAAAGTCACTCAAGGTCGTGGAGCAGACAAACATGAATATATAACAAATCAAACACTCTTGTAGACTCGGCTGCATCTGCGAAAGTCACGCGTGTGCTGTATAACATGCACACAAATAGCATGAATCTCTAATACAGCCTGGAAATACAAAAAAAAGCTGAACTTTGCAGGTGTTGAGGCAAGTCTCGCTCTCTGGCAAGGACGTTCAACCTTGAGTCGTGACCCAGTGATGGAGCGTTTCAGGAAATAGCAGAGATTGGGACGACAAATAGCAAATCAAACACACAATGAGCACATGTACACACACACAGACACACACATACTGTACAGGTCAAAACTGCAGCTCTGGAATTCATCCATCCAACAGGCTGGCAGGTCATTTTGACATGGCAAGCTAACTGGGATTTACGTGTTAAGATAAAACATTTACATTATTAGTGTTTTGCAGAAGTAATGCTTCTAGCAATTTTTTTTACTTTTTTAACAGTTGATGACATTTCCATGTTGAAAAAATATTCTGACTTCAGATGATCCACAGATAAACCAAAGACAACTTTGTCCTTTGTATTGTATTGTATTCTGTTCTGTTTTTTCCAGCATAGGCTCATTTTAAAAACGAAGCCCTATATATGATTTCAGAGATCGCAAATTATGTAGCCAGAGCTACACATGGTTACATTTCATTTTTAAAATGAACGCTACTGGCCGGTATGACGCCATTCCTTTTCGCGATTCACATATGGTCTCCATATGGACGGCTTTCCTGCTGTTACCAGTTTGTCCCATTAGCTTTGACCATGATGACGGTGTTCGAGTACGGTGAAGAACAGTTCCAGAAAGCAGGTAAGACAAAAACAGAATCCAAAAAGTAAAATCAACAAGTAAATAACAGGGTGAGAACGTGGTAAAATTTGAAAACGTGGTAAAAATCAGGCGAGGGCTTTTCTTTTTCTGGATTGCTTTTGAAAATTGTTGGTTGGGTTTAGGAAAGTGGGTGAGTGGGTCAATCAAAACAATTGGTTGGGTTTAGGGAAAGAGGAGGGTGGGTCAGTCAGTCAGGTCAGTCAGTCAGCCAGTCAGTAAGTCGACAGCGGCCTCTGATGGGCTTACACGAAAACAGCAGGCGCGAATGGCACTCTCGAGAGAAATTTGAGATCTGAAAAAGCATTCACAGAGGCCTCTGGTGGATTCACGAAAAAAAATGCTAAAAAGTACCTCCTGGGACGTATTTCATGGTTTCCAGAAATGTTTATGGAGGTACGTTTTCAGAAAGAGCCTGGGTTGTTTTTTTCAGGGCAGAATCAACCTTCCACCAATCAATCAATAAATCATAATGATTGAATAAAAGTATTTTAACCTTTGAAATAATTTCGGACCTATAGATGATAGATTTTCTAATTTATAATGAACACCAAACAAAAATCATTTAAAACAGCAGCATCTTAATTACATTTCTACACACCAATTTGATTTTGATTAAAAATCATAATTTTTCGTTTTTTTTTTACAGAACAACCCCTTCCCTAACAGTTTAACCCCTTACATATGAGAAAATAAAATAATAATAGAAAAAAATTAATAAAATAAGAAAAATAATACGACATAAATAAAGATAACTGCTATCCTAAATTCTTTTCAGGGGATGCATTTGTACATTAAGTTACATAGTTACCAAATTACATTGGTGACAGGTTAATTCATCTCTAAATGTACATATTTAAATATCTTGTAATACGTTTCCACCTCTGTCAGTCATTTTTTTCCTTTACACAGACCTGTTTAAGTCTCTGAATCCACCGAGCCACCTTTGGAGGACCTTCTCATTCAATGTACTCAAACAGCATAGTTCACCCAAAAATTGAAATGACCAATAAATGTATTCACTTTCAATTTCACTCAGTGTATATGACTTTCTTCTGTGGGATAAGCACAATCAGAGTAGTTTTTAGTTATTGCCTGGCCTCCATGCCCTTTTTTAGTTTAAAGTGCATACATCCATTGTAAAATCAACCCACACGAAGGAGGCCACCAGTGGTTAATAGATGTCTTTTGAAGTGTGTTGATGTGACTTCCAGTGGCAGCCCAATGCACATAAGTTTCGGGAATAGACACGTTCATGGGAATCAAACTAGCTTGCGTTACGTGCTTTGCGTACTGCATCATTTTTCATAGAGGGTCAGCCAAGATGTTGATGAGAACGTGCATTCGGCAGCCACCGGAGGTCAGTCATTGAGTTTATAATTTAAAATTGTAAAAAAAATTAAATAGCAATTGCGTTAACCCCCTAGTGGTGTACACTGAAAAAAAGATTCAAGATGATGCTCCTTAGATTTACAAAATTTTTTAAAGTTAACTTGGTTGTAAACAATTCATTTAGGGCTGAATTTAAACAAACAAATTAAGTAAATAAATTTATTTGTCTGTTTAATTCACCCATTGAAATTGTTTGCACAATGTTGCAGACGTCATTTTAGTTCTACGATGGTTTTATGCGTCTTTGGAAACTTTTAAAAAGGGTCCACTACCTAATACCATTATACACCATGAAGAGAACATTGTAACTATTCAGAAGATAGTCAGAAGTCATTTACACTGAGGGCCAGTAAATAATGGGGCATTTTTCATTTTTGGGTAAACTATTCCTTTAATAGTCGTGTCAAAACAGCACTTCATTAAAGTCCACTTGAACTGGAAGCTGCAACCCTTTTTTCCATATTGTGACGCAGTTTCCTAGAGAATGGAATATTACATATAAAAACAGTGCATTGGCGTGCATCTTCAACTGAGTGAGCTGACTGGGTGTAGTGAAGTAGGCATTTCATTCAGAAAGATTGGGAAATGGTTTCGGACAGCCGATTCGAATGTTATCACTCGACTGAATAGGCCGTTATCAGTGGTTATCAGCTGATATAGGTCAGTGGTAGCTCATAAAGCTGTTATCATCTAGCCACATGGTTAATCAGCTATAGATCACATACGACTGTGGCCAGGGAAGTTAACGAGAATTAATTTTTATTATTTATTAAAGTTCCTGTTAATTGTGTTTTATTAATGTCTACCCTATACCCTAGCCCTAAACCAAACCATCCACAGTAATTGAAAAACAGATCTGAGTTCTCTATTATTATAGCTAAATTACCGATGTGGATGGATTATAACAGCCTTCTGACCTACCAGTAGGCGCAGAAGGCCACTACAGTCCCATATCTATCAGCTGATAACACTGATAATACCCATTCAATCGAGTGATAACATCGAAGCGGGTGAGTTTGGAAGAGTTATTACAACCTACCAGACACCTCCTTACTAGTTCTGTTTGTTGTCAAGAAACTGATAGAGAGTTAGAGGGGCGCGGTTAGGTATGTTAGCCACGCCAAATACCTCAGACAGACGTAATATCTGAAATTGAACTGAAAACAAACAGGAAGCGTAGTAGAATACAGGGCAAACGTTTTTTTCTTAATGACATGCACAGATGAACTGTTCACGGGGCACACAACTAGCAATGTTCTTTCATTTATTCATTTCTCCTTCGGCTTAGCCCTTTATTTTTTAGGGGTCACCACAGTGGGAATGAACCGCCACTCTTCCAGCACATGTTTTGTGCAGCGGATGCCCTTACAGCCACAACCCAGTACTGGGGAAACTCCTATACAATCACACGAGCTAAGACCAATTTGGTTTACTCAATTCACTTATACCGCATGTGTTTGGACTGCGAGAGGAAACTGGAACACCAAAGCAAACCCACGCCAACACGGGAGACCGTGCAAACTCCACACAGAAATGCCAACTGGTCCAGCCAGGACTTGAACCAACGACCTTCTTGCTGTGAGGCGACAGTGCTAACCACTGAGCCACCGTGCCGCCCAAATAGCAACATGAGCAATCAAAATCATATGGTTAGTTTTAATGTCCTTTGTACTTTAACAATTTCAGCCAATTAGCAACAAATGCAAGTGATAAGAAACAGTCTATCGTTCATCCATTGTCAATTTTGTCAGAAAACAGCACTGAAGAACTCTTCTGATAAACAGCTGTTCGTACACAGCAGAAATAGTTGATGTCAAACGGCCAGTTATTTAGTCTGCCAGCCGATCCTTAGAGACCCTTCAGTTCCTCTACAACACAGCAGCGGCTTGATATCAGACACCCAGGCGAACATGACACGAAAAGAGGGCCAGATCAGACCAGGATCCCATCAAAGAGAGCGTGGAGGAGCTCCGGGGGGAGCCGTGGTGTTCATCTGTTTCAGTCTGCATCAGAGAGGAGGGCTGCTTTCTGTCACCTGCGGAGAGAAGAAGCAGGCAGAGCCGTCAAGCTGTCATTGACCTGTGGCAAGACTGTGGTGCTGCCGCCGCTGCTGTGGCGAACGGACAAAACTGGATCTGCTTAAACTTCAGGAGAGATGTGAGGAATTCAGACTGACGTCGTGTGATGTGTCGACGTACAACAGGCCGTAGATCATGTGCAGATGTGAGATATTTCGGAGAGATTCAAGTGAGTTTTTCCCACGATCTTAGGGTTAAGTTGCTCTGGGGGGAGGCATGCTAATTCAGAGACAATGGCATTCATCCGCAATTCATGAGCAAACTGATTTCAGATTCAGCTAGACAGCATGGAGGTGTCCATTTGCTATTGAGAATCCATAGAATGCTGGTATGCAACCAAGTGAAATGCAATCATAGCAGTGTTAGATAAAAAAGTCAGACAATAGTGGTTTTTCCCTAAATAATGAAAAAAACCTTCTAGTGTGTTTCCTTGTATTATCCATGATTAATATTTAAATTAGTTTGATGATCTGAAAGTAAAAGGTGTGACATGCAACAAAAAGAAAATAAATTGGTCAGGGGGAAACACTATAACAGTAAATATGAAGGTTTAATATTCGCTGTGGCGTCCCATGATAAAAGCAGCAAATAAGCTGAAAACATACCTGTCCAACTGCTTGTTACGCAACTTTCTAATCAGCCAAGCCATCAGGGCAGCAACTCAGTGCATTTAGGCATGTAGACATTATCAAGATTGACCTGCTGCAGTTCAAACCGAGCATCAGAATGGGGAAGAAAGGTGATTTAAATGACTTTGAACATGGCAATGGTTGTTGGTGCCAGACAGGTTGGTCTGAGTATTTTCAGAAACTGCTGATCATAAGGGGATTTGTCACGCACAACCATGGTCTAGGGTTTACAGAGAATAGTCCGAAAAAGAGAGAAAATTTCCTTTGAGTGGCAGTTTCTGTGGGCGCAAATGCCTTGTTAATGCCAGAGGTCAGAGGAGAATGGCCAGACTGGTTTGAGCTGAGCATCTCTGAATGCACAACACGTCCAACCTTGAGGCGAATGGGCTACAGCAGCAGAAGATCACACCCGGTGCCACTCCTGTCCGCTAAAAACAGGAAACTGAGGCTACAATTCACACAGGCTCCCAAAAGTGGACAATAAAAAGAGTGGAAAAAAAACGTTGCCTGGTCTGATGAGTCTTGATTTCTGCTGCGACATTCTGATGGTAGGGTCAGAATTTAGCGTCACCAAATAAAAGCATGGATCCATCCTGCCTTTATCAACGGTTCAGGCTGGTGGTGAAGTGGTGTGTGGGATATTTTCTTGGCACACTTTGGGGCGCATTAGTCCAAATAAGCATCGTGTTAACACTACAGCCTACCTGAGTATTGTTTGCTGACCATGTCCATCCCTTTATGACCACAGTGTACCCTTCTGATGGCTACTTACAGCAGGATAACGCACTATGTCATAAAGTGTGAATCATCTCAGAACAGGTTTCTTGAGTATGATAATGAATTCACTGTACTCAATGGCCTCCACAGTCCCCAGATTTCAATTAAATAGAGCACCCTTGGGATGTGGTGGACGGGAGATTCGCATCATGGATGTGCAGCCGACAAATCTGCAGCAACTTCGTGATGCTGTCATGTCAATATGGACTAAAATCTCTGAGGAATATTTCCAGTACCTTGTTTAATCTATGCCACAAAGGATTAAGGCAGTTCCAATACTAGTAAGGTGTACCTTATAAAGTGACCGGTGAGTGTATGTTGTTTTGATATATACAATCAACATTTTTAAATGAATAGTTTTACATTTCTTCAATTTATTATTTTAAATGTGTGTTATTTGAAGTGCTTCATGGGATCGTAGATCACTGAAGCCAATAAGTACAGTCTTTGTTTTTGTTTTTGTCAGATTTTCTTGCTTTAAATTAAAGTTTGGCTAATTTGCTTACAAGGCTTACAACACTTTAATGAAGACTTTTTACAATCTATATGAGAAAAAGTCCTCGGGAAATGCACTAGGGCTCTATCTGGAATTAGATGTGCCACAGATGAGCGAACTTTGCAAAGGGGCCTTCAAATAAGTGTTTGCATGATAGGTAACGTGCTACACTTCAAGAAAGCAGACTGGTTACTTATAGATTGCTGAAGTTTGAAACATAAATACTTAATATGTGAATACATTTGTGCAACAGAAGCAATTTACAAAGATATCAGTTTAAGTAGATGCTACAAACCAATTTTTGACTAAAAGCTTGAGATAAGCATTTCTCAAATGAGCGAAAATAAACAGCGTAATTATAACCATTTAGTTATGTTTTTTTGTAAATGAGCGACGTTTTTATGAATTTCTTTTGGCTGGCACTGGACACACATGGGGAGATCAGAAACCAAACTGCGTCTTTGATATACATGTCAGATGAAAATTTTGGCGTTCATGAATAAGGAATGCATTTGTGTGGGGGGAGCATCTTCAATGAGGCTGTTCGTCCAGGGTCTAATGACTTCACCGGGAGACCAGCACCAGTCATTTCACACCACCAACAACCAGTGCTTTTCATTAAGGCCACACACTGCAGGTCAATGAGGTAAGAAAAAACTAATAGTTGATGGTTACATTAAGAATTGCAAATCGTTTCTAAAATAGTGTTTAAATATGCAAATAATGCATTATTAAATGAAATATGTGTTAATTTGCAAACATTTCTAGCACAAAAAAGTCTGGCTCAGAATGTGAGATGTTAAATGTTTTAGTTGTACAAGAGAGCGTGGTCTGTTATCATCAAAAAGCTGACCTGCATTTCAGTGTAAACAGGAAAATATGCTCAACATGAGCGGAAGCATCTTTTTTTTTTTTTTTTTTTGCTCGTTTTGTCCCAGCTGTGTGTTGGCAAGACTTCACACAGTGCTAACAGGATCTATTTCACAAACAGACAATACGGCTAATTGAGAAACAGTTGAGGCTGTTGACACAACTCTTGCCAAGATGCAAAGCCATTTTTTAATGTGGTTGCAAAGATTGAGTATTATTATTTAAGTTGTGACTGCTATGACCTTACATTGAACTCCATTTGGTATGGGTGACTGGCAGTGCTAGGATTAAAATACCTTTGCATCCTGAATTCCAGGAAAGAAAGAAAAAGATTAAATACTTTTAGCTGGATCTTAAAAGTTAAGATAAAAAATTTATGGTAAGGGAAACGGTTATCGATGGGGAAAAGGGCTGATAATGAATGTTTCAACAGCAATAGCTTAGAAACATGAGTAGAACTGCAAAATTAAGTATAAATAAAATGCCAATGTTGTTTGATGTAAATATAAATATACAATTATTTTAGTTTCATTAGCTACGTTCCCATCCACCTATTTTAGATGCTCATTTTAATATGTGCATAAAAACGGTTGATGGAAACGCCAGAGGTACATAAATTTTGAAAATGCGCATAAAAAACATGCGCATGAACTGAGTAGGAATAACCTTTTATTCGATTATTATTAAAAGATGCACAGTAAACTGCGATGGAAACACTTTTACTGAAGCAAATTCTTCAGATGTCGCATTACAAGAAAGTCATGTGATTTTTGTTATAAGAGAGCATGTGAATGATAAAACTGATGAGTGAACGGATAAACCAGCAGCTGAGTACACTGTAAAAACATCGGAAATGTTGTTTTCGTCATTCTAAACGCCTTAACCATTTCAGTATTAGTAGTATCATATTATTATTAATTACCTCCAGAATCAAAAGCATCTGTGGCTCCGCGTCTCAAGCCTTAAAACCCCACTGTGCTTTCAATGCGTGTCAGGATTTGCCTTCTGAAGCGCAAGTCATTTATTAAATGAAGAAAAGATTCACGCAGCTTCTCTTATCGCAGCAAATGAAATTTTTACTGGCACCAGATAATCAGGAAGTGACGATTTTGTTTGCTTTGACTTGTTGGATGGAAACGCCGCTTTATTTGCACACTTTTATGCAATAATCCAGTTTGTCCATAAAGTTAATTCGCATTTTGGATGCAAACATAGCTATTGTCACTTAAGTGTCCTTTATTTAAAAAAAAATTATCTTAATGAACATGAATAAAAATGCTAATTTAATTCAACATTAGGATAAGAAAAGTTAAGAAATAAATAATACAAAAAATTTATACAATTAATAAAAGATCAAACAATATTTGGATAGAATAGTTGGCAGTTCATTCATCTGCTGACAACCTCTGACAAATTAGGGACTAAGCCGAAGCAAAATGAATGAATGAATGAATGAAAGTATAAGTGTCTAACAGTACCATTACAACATCATGAACCTCCTTGGGTGACCTAAGGTCAAGTGCCATGCCGTTAAAGGGCAAAATGAAGACAGGAAAGGTCAGCAACTCTCCTGTCAAACTTCCAGCGTTTAACGCAAGATCTTTGAGTTGTATCATGATGTAATAAGTGTCACATTTGATGCAAACATCAAACAAATCTCTCCAAGCAGCCACATATTCAGAGATGTATAAATAAATGCACCTAAAATTGAGTGTTGTACGCAGGGCTTCTGATTTCTGTCTATCTGGGTGGACTGGGGTCAGTAAAGGGCCTGTAGGAAGTGACTTCATGAGTGAAAAGATGTCAGCTTGTTTTCCTTTTTTCTTTTCCTGTTGTGTTCTGATAGGAACTTCCTCTCCAAAGGGGGGTGAGAAGTAGGTGTCACTCTCCAATCCACCCACATCACGAGGGGAATGTCCATCACAGACGCCCCAACAAGCCCGACGATGAGCAGACTTCAGATCCCCCGAGTGGCGATTAATTAACATTCTGTCTCCGATCGATGACACCAGGATGACCATTTCCATTGTCTGTACTTTATCTACAGTGTTGCACATCCATTCACAAAAACACATGTAGGTGTTCAGAACAGACTGTTTAATGAAAAAAGATGTAAACCCTATGATTCCGTATTGCGGATATTGTGGTTGTAATCATGGAATTCAGTTGTAAAAAAGGGATTGTATAATTGTTAACATTTAATGGAATCTGTTTATGAACTAGTGACAGGATGTCTAGCTTCTCCAGCGCCTAGACTGCAGCTCCACACACAAAGTTTGGCCAAGAAGAATAATAGTCATGCCCAACAGAGCCTGGTATCTCTCGAGGTTTTTCCTCACCACTGTTGCCACTGGTTTGCTTGGATCGAGACTCGTGAAGCTGCGCTTCGGTGGATTTGCTCTTAGTGTTTTCAACTTTCCAGCAGTGAAATTAACCACACTGAACTGAACTTCAACTCTGAAATCTTGACTAGAACTATGTTAAGGCTGCTTGGCACAATCTACATTGGTAAAAGCGCTATAGAAATAAACATGAATTTAATTCATGAATATTGGATTCTATTTGCCATGTTTTACTCACTTTGACAGTTTCTACACAACGCAGGGTTCCACACAATTCCTTGGTGTTTTTCCAACACAAATCAATTAAGTTAATCATTTTTACAAATTTAAGTGGATGTTTTTAAACATAAAACAATTAGTTTGTTCCCCCCAAAAATTGTGTTGTTGTTGTGAATTGTGTTGTTTCAACCCATTTAAAATAAGTAAAATCGTAGGAGGTTGAAGACAAGGACAACTTTAAAAAAAAATTGTGTATGTCTGTATGTATGTGGTGTGAAATTATGGAACAGATTCTCAACAATGTCAGGGTGTGTTACGTTAAGGAAAAACACACTAGTCAGATAAATCCAATAGCAAGTGATTTAACGTATTAAAGTCAAGAAATGCCCAGAGAGCAACAAATACAAAGCGTCCAGCGTCAGGAATGGAAGTAGCAGAATCGGGGGGTACCCGAGAGTCCAAAAGTGAACCAGATCAACGAGGTTCCCGACGATACACAGAGAAACCATAAACAGGAGTAACGAATTGACAATGAAGCACGTAACAACGCTTCTTAAATAGGTGAATCTGAGTACCAACAGCTTGGGCTGAAGACAGACCAGCTGATCCTAGTTAGTGAATCACGTGATCACAACACACAACAGAAGTACAGTGGAAGAATACAAAATCCCACGTGACAACATGACAGAAGGAGAGCATGCATCATCAATCGTGACAGGGTATTAATCAATATAAAAAGTTGTATACATGTATATTATTAAAGGAATATAATGAATAATAGAGTTGATTGAAAATGAACAAAATGAGAAAGGTATGTAGAAATTTCAATAAATGGCTGTTTGCAATACTACGTATTTTTTTGGGTCTATGTTATAAAATGTAAATGTACAAATGGAATCAAACATATAATTTGTCAAAGATGCCAAATAAATAAAATAAGTCTCATGTAAAGCTCATATGTCTCATGTAAAAAGAAGAGATAATAAACGAATGATGTGTGCGGTAATGAAGTGGGGAAAATGATAAGCTTGTACTTCATCTTGCTCCATTTTGACCATGTTGAAATGTATTTTGTTTAAAGAATTGTTTTGTGTATGATTTTTCTGTTTGAAATAAACCGAATCAAATCAAAGTTGTTTGATTATTCAGGTGTATGTAGTATGCACAAAATATTATTACAAAAATAAGCTGAATTACTGTGAACTGATTTTTGTGAACCGGTTTAACAAAGCAATGATAAAGCTGCTTTCACAGGCACTGCAACTGACACTTTTAGGTATGCCATCCTTTAAAAAAATGTCTCAGATGTGGTTGCAGAGGGAAAACTGTGCCCAGCAAACAAGTTCTGTTGTTTACATCTGTACAGTAGCTTCCCTCAGTGGGCCTTGGTGATCTAAAGCTGCCGGTGTTTTGCGGTCTGGCTTTTTTTTCCTGCAGAGTTAGTCACAGGAGCTCAGGTGGCCGTTCCAGAGTGACATAACAGCTCTGCGCCGCTCTTCCTCCAGCCGATGAAAGATTGGTAGGAGCAAGTGTCCTGCTGGCGATGCCCCGAAGCCACAGGAAACCTCATCGGCTGCGGTGTCTAACAAGGATGTGAGCTGTGGTGATGGCATATTAACGCCCGAGCCCCCCGATGGACAGTGAGAATAAAAGACAACATGGCGATGATTCAATATGAATTGTTTCAGGTCAAACAATGGTTTTCACGACTGGCCGTTCAAAGAGTGTGGGAGAGGTGAGTCCATCTGCACTCTGAGGTTTGAAATATTTGTCATTGTTTTTCAGCTAAATGCCTCTTTATTTTGGTGTATTGTCAGTGGGATTGAAGGTTCAGCATGTTTTTCTTCTGGTAGAATGTGTGTAAAGTTGAATATGTAATAACATTTACATTTATATAATGTATTATAATATAATTATGTAATTATATATTATTATTATTCATTTTATACTGTAATTATTTGTTTAGCACAAAAAAATCAACATACACATCTATGGTGAGAACAATAAATCACAAATTACGTACATGTAAAAAAGTAATGAATAAGTTAATACAATTCTTTTTTTTTTTCTCAAGAAAATAATTATTTATTAAATAAAATGAAACACACTGTTTATATATTATTTCAAAAAGTACTATGAATGAAAGAATTAAGAAATGAATACCCAAAGCCCAAAGGGCAAAGTTGGCCTATGCTAACTAGTGTCACTCATCAGCAACAGCAGTAATCGGATCCTCAGAGGAAAGAAAGTCTTTAGCAGAGGCCTTTGAGGAGTTTGGCCTCATTGATCCAATCAAATGCTGTTTGAAACTGGCTACGCGGTCAGTTACAAAGCTTTGAAGGAGATCAGTCATATACTACTGATCATTTATACATTAGAAAGTCTAAAAAGGTCTCAATCAAACCATATTTCTATAGTGATTTAATTGAAATATTATGAAGCTATAATAATTCTTTTGTACATGCATAAATCAAAAATAATGACTTTATCCAATAGTTGCTTCTCCTTAGTGTCAGTATAGGGCGCCATTCATGAGCTCTGCGCAGTGACGTATTTTTCTGGATTTTGAACGTGTCTGAACTATTCCTGTCTATGGAGGATCAGAAAGCTCCTGGATTTCATCGAAAATATTTAATTTGTGTTCTGAAGATGAACAAAAGTCTCAGGGTTTTGGGGTATGTGAGGTTAATTCATAACATCATTTTCATTTTGGGTGAACAATCCTTTTACGACCTCTATAAAGTCCACCTTTTCAAGAGCCTACTCTGCTCTCATTGGCTCAAAGTGTTGTGATTAGTTCTACTATCCTTACAGCCCATATCAGAAACCAAACTTCCATTACCATCATCTGAATTTCAGCTCTGGAGTCATCAGCTCTAGACCTTGGTGGGCAGCAAACAAGTGGACCAAGACACACTATTTCAGTGGACAAACTATGATGTGGTATTTGAGTTAGAGAATTCCCTAATTAAAAAGCCTAACATCTGACGAAAATGTCTGAGACCTAGGATTTTTCAGTTTTCTCTTCCTCGCTGTCACAGAAAAAAGAAGAAACAAGTGTGGTTTATTTATAAACTAATTTCAAGAGGATCACATCATTATGATCAACATGGCTGGCACCTCATTAGCTCTGTAATCTGCTCTATTAGATGATTACGGAAGCATTATAAATAACCAGAGTTTTTTTACTTATCTTCATCTTGAAGTTTCCCCCCTTCCACCCCCTACTTCCCACCCTTTTTTTTTCGATAGGGCGACACGGTGGCCTCACAGCAAGAACACCGCTGGTCTAACCTCCTATCTGGCCAGTTGGCGTTTCTGTGCGAAGTTTCTATGTTCTCCCCGTGTTCGCATGGGTTTCCTCCGGGTTCCCCAGTTTCCCTCCCACCGTCCAAAAAAAACACCATAGCCAATCGACTAAACCAAATTATCACCCAAGATAACCTTAGTTTACACTTCTCACACGGCGATAAGCAGGGGAGTTCTCGAGTCCTACCTGAGCTTGAACTCCCCTCTCGCCTTCTAACGGGAGGGAGCCCCGGGCTCGAGGATATTACGAGCTCAGGGCTCTCTCCCAGGACAGCAAGCCAAATACGCTTTATTGATTATCAGTGTGAACTCTTGCAAATATATCAGCAGAAACGGCCTCGGCTTCAACAGAACAAACAGACCAAATTCTGAATGTAATAGGATCACTAAGTATCCAATTGGGGAATATATAGATGGATGTTTCGACACTAGCGAAAGTCGCCTTGATGCTATATCCAATTCGGTCTCTGTAGTTCACGAGACTTTATCTAATTTGTCACAAAGAGTGTCTTCGACTGACTCTCGTGTAATGGAAACCGAAAACAGGATCTCTACCACAGAAGATACACTGCAGGCCCGCGAGAGTGAACTATCTACTTTGGAAGACGTAAGAATCTGCGAATAGTCGTTTTACACGAGAAAGCAGAGGGCTCTGCCCCGCTCGCTTAATTCCTGATGGAAAGATGCCAAAATGGCTCGACCTTTCTTTTGATCTAAGGCTTGAGATTGAGAGTGATCGTTCTGACCTGCTCCAGGAGGCAGTGACCCACCACAGAGCATACTGGTCAGATTTCTACGCTACGCTGACAAAGAGCGCACTATACAAGCAGCACTTGATTACACTCAGCTCAGCTCATCACAAGTTCTCAACTGATAAAGGCCTGACTTTTTTATGTTTAGATTTGGTCTTATAATGAATTGATATTATAATATAATGATGCGGTGCTCATGGACATGCGCAATATACTGACACTGAGTAGAAGAAACTGTTGAAATTTTTTTGTTTTTTTCAGGTTTCTGCCACTCCAGTCTTTTAAATTATTGTTATGGTGGCAGAGTCCAGATACTAGTTATGTCTTGTCCTGTATGTTGTGCTCGGCTTGAGTTTTCTCAGGTCGAGCACTCCTTTTGTCATTGTGTGTCTCTGTGTAGGCGCCGTCGTGAGTGCGCTCAGGCCATGCACACTACCGCTTAATGCAGGCACGCGAGGTCTGTGCATGCTTGGGACACGCGCTCTTGTACTTCTGTTTGTGTTTTGTTCTGTCGGCATCGCGCTGTTTTATTCTCAGTGTTTCAGTCTGGTCAGTTTTGGTTGCAGTTAGCGCAGAGATGAAACATGCGCGTTGCATACTGTATGTGTGAGCGCACGGTAAGGTGTCTTCCATCTGTTGGTGTTTCTAAGCACGTGGCTCAGTGTTTACATTGTGGCCGCGTGCATCAGTGTTGTGCTTTAGTGTTGTCTTGTGAAAATGCGGTTAATGAGTTCTCTCATTGGCTGCGTGTTCTTGTCCCGTTTTACATGAGCACATGGCTTGTGGTGTTTTCTTGTCATGTGCTTTCCCGTCTATTGTCTAGTCCCACCCTCCTTTTAACCCATTATTAGTTTATCCTGTTCACCTGTCTGTTTGTTAATTATTTCTGCTTATATTCTCCTCATGTCTGCTGTCCTGTGCCAGTTCGTTGTCGTTTATTCCCCTGTCCTGTCGTGGTGTCCAGTCCTGATCCCTGCCACCCTGCCCAGTCAAGTTTGTTTGTTGTTTATTTGTTTTATTAATGTTTTCCCCCTCAGGGTAGTTTGCTTTGCCTTTTATTTAATTTTATTTTAAATAAATACTTATTTTTTACTGCACCTGAGTCCTCAGTTTTTTTCCCCACCCACTGATCGTGACTGTTTTCTGTAGGCAAAAAAAGTTTTATTATAGTTTCAAAATATTTTAAATGAACCACTGAAAACATACGATCTGTTTAGAGGATGTTTTTGGTATCTTTTTATGACTCTGGACTTTGCTGTCAATGGAGGTTGAGGGAGGTCTCGAATTAAATCTAAAATATATTCATTTGTGTTCTGAAGATAGGTCTCAGAGTTTTGAAACAATATGAGGGTGAGTAATCATTGACAAAATTGCCATTTTTGGGTGAACTATCCATTTAAAAATCCTAGATTGGACCAAAATGCGATCAATTTTTAAGAAGAAACACTCATTTAATTTTTTAAATGTATTTAAGAGACTGTCAGTCACTAGTGGTGTTCATTTATGTCATTCTCCAGACCTTCCGCCCCACCAGAGCCTTTTCAGACTCATTCTCCATGTTTTGGCACGCGGAATGTTTAATTAGCTTTGACTGAAGTGCGATTGACCTCTCGTGTGGCTGTGGAAGAAATCCTGACAGCGCTGTGCAGGTGTGAAGTAAAACAGGAATAAGTGCAGCGGCCTGAGCCTGCAGTCAGGAGATCCCAGTGTGTTGTGTGTGTGTGTGTGTGCACGTGTGTGTGTGTGTGTGTGTGTGTGTGTGTGGCTGACAGCAGCTCTCCTGCCAGGATGTGTAACCTCACACGGCCAAAACAGGAAGGCCTGCCAGTCACTTAGTGATTGACGCGTTGGCGGAAATTCATAAAGGTTCCAGAAGGGCTGCAGTCCATGTTCAAGGGTTGGTGACTCTGGGCCACCTGGTACAGTGCAATAAGGACGCACGAGAAGAGCTCTGGTTACATGTAAGAGCATACTTGCCTGTCTTCCAGTTCTCCTCTGGGTCAAATAATGCCATGATAAATACTTGAATAAAGCAATAAATACTGACCCAGAAAAAAATTGTTTATGAATAAACAACAAAATAAAATAAAATAAAATAAAGCAGTAATGAATGATAAAGATGGCAGAAATTATAAATACTAAAGATGGCAGGAAAATATGTAAATAATAATAATAATTTACATTTACATTTAGTCATTTAGCAGACGCTTTTATCCAAGCGACTTACAAATGAGGACAAGGAAGCAATTTACACAACTATAAGAACAGCAGTGAACAAGTGCTATAGACAAGTTTCAGGTGTGTAAAAGTCTAAGAAGCAAAGCATTAGACATTTTTTTTTGAGAGAGAGAGAGAGAGAGAGAGACAGAGAGAGAGTAATAATGATACCTTTTAAGGTAATTCAAATTAATTAAAATAATGAAAAATATATGATAACTATGATAAATTATATCCACTTATGCATAATATAACATATCTATCTATCTATCTATCTATCTATCTATCTATCTATCTATCTATCTATCTATCTATCTATCTATCTATCTATCTATCTATAACAAACAAATGATAACTAAATAAATAAATTGATAACTACAATTAATTAATAAAACAAATTCCTTTTATATTTGAGCATATCAAAAGAAGGGCAACGCAGTGGCGCAGTATGTAGTGCTGTCGCCTTACAGCAAGAAGGTCGCTGCTTCGAGCCTCGGCTGGGTCAGTTGGCGTTTCTGTGTGGAGTTTGCATGTTCTCCCCTGTGCTCGCGTTGGTTTCCCTCCGAGTGTTCTGGTTTCCCCCACAGTCCAAAGACATGTGGTACAGGTGAATTGGGTAGGCTAAATTGTCCGTAGTGTATGAGTGTGAGTAAGTGTGTATGGATGTTTCCCAGAGATGGGTTGCAGCTGGAAGGGCATCTGCTGCGTAAAACATATGCTGGATAAGTTGGGCGGTTCATTCCGCTTTGGCGACCCCAGATTAATAAAGGGACTAAGCCGAAAAGAAAATGAATGAATGAGTGAATACCAAAAGAAACTACGTAAACTGTAAAATGTCTGCAGTTCTGTTCACAAACGAATAAACAATATAAATTTAAAAACGTAAAATTAAAAAATTTACAGAAAACAGAAGAGAAAAAAATTATAAAATATATAATTAAAATAATAAACTAAATAACTAATTAGTGATGCAAACATTTCACAAAAAAATGTTAATTGAAGCAAAAAAATATAATTAAAACTGTAAAAATTAAATAGCAGAAGACAAAACCAAATGAATAAATAAATACAGATAAAAAATTAAACGTATTTAAAAAATAAAAATACTATTCAAACATTGAGCGTCCAAATTACATTTCTAATAGCTAGAAATTTTTGTACCTGACACCACACACAAACACAAAAAAAACTTGAGGGCCAACAGACACTAAAAAGGTTTGGAGTTTAAATGGGATCAAGATGTGGAGATCTCGGCCCCAGAGCCCATCTGATCAGTGAAAGTGTGAACAGGCTTGCTGTCTCACAGCTGAGAGTGATCATGACTGTTGCATCATGGGATGTGTCACAGTATGACACAACAAACTGCCAATTATCAATAACCACTTCAAACTGATTCACGCCCCTGGGAATCTGGAAACTTCCATGTAAAGCTTCAAGAGTGAATTATAGTCTGCGTACTGTGGTATTACCTAGATTTCTGTTACGGTGAGCAAAAAAAAAAAAACTTCTTTTGATCAGATGACAATATCGCTCAGAGACCACCCAAAGAAAAGTCATTTTACAAATTGCAATCAGATATTCAAAGTGTAAAAGGCCCAAGCAGAGATACTGACATCTTTTTTCCTTGCGGCCACCAGAGGCTGCTGCTTCCTCTCACTGTTACAGGTTATTATTGCTGAATACTATTCCTAGTGTTTGTAAAAGATTCCAATGTATTATTATGTTGCCAACAATGAGAAATGATACAAAAAAATCTAATTTTGTTTTGAAAAACAGTTTTCCTGATTTATATGCAGATTAGTTATATTTATATAATTCAATATATATATATAAAATGGCAACTAGATCATACCTGTCAAAATAAGGGATATGCCCACCAAGAACACATCCCCGACCCACCCCAGAAAAACCCCCAAATTACTAAATATCTAGAGCTGTTTCACAGTAAATAACAGTTTAAACGGTCTAGTAATATGTTTATTATTAATATTCACAAAAGAAAAAACAAATAGTATACATTATCAGCAAATAAATTAGCAAACAATTAGCATATTAAAATTAATTATGAAGCTGTTATAAATCCCATTAATCTTTTCTTAACTGTAGACACATTCTGATTAAAGAGCAGCGAATAAATCTCTTGTTTTTGTTGATTACATTAAATAACAGAGGTGTCACTTTAAATACGCATGCATCTAACATTATAATGAAAGCATTCGATTGCTTTCATAAGTTTTTATGCTAATTTAGGATAAAATTAGTTGTGTTTGAAAAAAAACCCACCAAGATTGACATCTTTAGAATTATTATTATTAATTATGTGCATATGTCTGTTCAAACATGCACCCAAAACCCAGACTTTCGCTCCTCTTCATATTGCATGTACAGAATCAGAACCCCCGCCATGTCTTTCAAATATGACAGTTTATTGTACACCAGTATTTTCATGGAATTTCTGTGCAAGCTTGTTGCTACTGACGGGCGCTAGCGGTTACAACTGTCTTTCATCTCGTTTACCGCTTGAACAACTAACTGAACGCTAAGTCTATTAAACTGAATGTATTGTCATTACATTACAACATCGATGCTGTAAAAACAATCTTGTGAAAGTGAAAAAAAGTCACATTAAGCTTTCACCGGAATTTTATCATTTGCTTTAAAACTCTAGCTGTGCATAGAGCCCATTCAAGTTCTAGGTACAAATCTGAGTTGAAGACCGGTCAAACGAGTTGGGTTGGGATTTATATAATCCAAGTGGACTCCTTTGAATTGACTGAATAAAAAGATTAATTTGTTTACTGATTTACTGATTATTTATTTCTTCTGCAAGCCACACCATTATGCTTGTAAGGTAGATTATCATAGGCGGGAGTTAGCTAAACCAATGTCTTGTACTATCAGCCAATCCTAAATAAATGTATATCCTATATTGTAATGTACTGAACCTTTTTATTTGACTCTATACATTTTCTTATTCAGATTATTTCACAGATTCGTTGACTCTTTCTGTGGGGGTACGGACTTATGCTTATAAATGTTTTAATCAATGAGTCACATTTCTGGTATTATTATTGGCTAGAGGAGGAGCTATAAAATTATTTGTTCACAAAACACCATCCCAATTAGGGCTCCATAATATATATTTTCAGCATCGATATCCTAATGTGATCATCCACAATAGTTACACTGCAAAAAATTTGACCTTAAATTCACAGTAAATTACTAATAAATAATAATTGCATTACTTTCACAGTAAAATACTGTATGTAAATTCACAGCAAATTACCATGAGGTAGTTCACAGTAATTTACTGTGATTTTGTTACATTAAATTACTGTAAAATTACCGCCATATATTGTAACTTCACAGTAGATAGTAAATTTCATTACTGTGATTGTTACAGTATTATCTGGTAGAATTAACTATATTTTACTGTGAAGCAGGCATTCCTCGACTTTTCATTCTGACATTTAACCTGACTTTGAAATCAATTTGGGTGTTTAACAGTGTTTGGTTTTATGAATTAATTAATTTTGTTCCAGTTTATAATGTTTTTGGCTAAGCACAAAGTTATAAAAATTTTATATTTCCATGTTAACCTTAAAAAACTAAACAAAGGTGCAGTGCACCCAAAAATGAAAATTTACTATGGCATTCATGTCGTTTCAAAACAGGATGATATTCTTTCAAGTTATTTTTGAAGATGTAACCAATTCGTTTTTGGAGCTGCAATAACATTATGTTATTTCTAAATATCAAACAGTGCCAATACTGGCATAAAAGTTCATTTGTAGTAATGTCTATGCCTGAATAAATAAAAAGATTTGAATTCCCATAACTAACATGAAAAAAGATATAGACCTTTTTACAGTAATTTGCTGTAATCATGCAACTTGCCATACTTTCACAATAAAATTATGAATACAACACATTACTGAATTTTTACAGGTAAATCATGTAAAGTGATACTAATGTAATGTACTGTAAAAATTTACAGTACCTGTCAGTTCCTGTGTTCCATTTGTTTCACCATGTGACCTTCCCCATGTGCTCCTTGTTCCAGTTCCCGCCATTTGTTAATGTTCATTATTTCCACCTGTGTCTCACCCCTGTACGTAATCAGCTTAATTATTAACCGTGTATTTAAGTCCCTGCGTTCAGTTAGTTCCTCGTCCAGTATTCTAAGTTGTGCTTGTCGTCAACCCATGTCATTCCTGTGTCACCTGTGTTATTGATGTTCTTCAAGTGATTGTTTGGTAAACAAATATACATGTTTAATAAATCCTGCGATCATTTTACTTTCCTGAGTGAAGGCGGTACATAATACTGTACCCAAAGAAAAAGTTTGTGACGTGTTTTTCCCCTTGTTTTATTTTTAAAGTATTTTTTTGCCCCCAGTGTTTCTTTTCCTTCCCCTCGCAAACCCATGGATTCTATCTACACCCCTGAATTCCTGATCCACATGATGAAGCAGGGGGAAAGCCAGCCTCAAGGATCATACAGACAGATTCCTGTTTCTGGCGAATCGATCCTGCTGGCCCGGACGACATCCTCTGCGGGTTCTATAATTCCAACTTGAATGCCGCTTGCAGAGCCACAGTCGCCCGAAAGATGGTCCTCAGGGGCAATCTCACCGCTTTTGTTGAGTGGACACTGGTGAGGAATAAACCATCATTAACCACCCGTATGGAAGAAGAACTCGACAGTGCCACTCCAGACCCAGGGACCAGCTCAACTACCATCTGCAGGGAGGATTCGAAAGAGCCCACTGCAGAGGGAGAGCCACCCGAGGTATGTAAGCCATCACCATTGAGAGCGACAGAGCGGAACATCACCGAGCAGGAGGAGCTTAACCAACCATACTGACCAGGTGTGTGAGCCGGCAACATCGCCGAAAAGTGGGAGTCCTAGTGGACATTCAAGGGACCTGAGCGAGAGTCCCACCCACCTACCCACAGCAGAGGGTGAGTTTTCACTGGACCAAACCCGTTTGGCTCATCGACTTCTGGAGCGAAGTCATACCCCTTCCGCTGTTTCCAGACAGCAAATGTTTGATTGCGAGTTCCAAGCAACTGTTCCCAGACAGGCTTTCAGCCCTGTTGATCCCCGAAGACGATAGCTCCAGGGTCATGAGCAGCACCTCACCCAATTCCCATTCTTCACCTCCACTGATGTCATCATCCACAGCCATTCAGCCTACTCCAGCGCTACAGTCAGCTAGTCCCCCAGCTCACCCTCCAGAGGTCTTACCGAGGGCCCTGCCTACCTGTTTTGCCGACCAGAGGTTGTAGCCCTACTCGCCATCTCCTCCATCCTCCGAGCTACGGACTCCGCCTCGGCCCTCGTACCCAACGATTCCACGTTGACTCTCTCCCTCCCTCATCTCCTCCGTGAGCATCAGCTTACCAGCTCCACCAGGCTCCCTCGTCCCTCTGGCTCCACCTTGGTCAGTCGTCGCCCTGCCCTCCACCTATGGACTTCCGCTCCTCTGGCTGCGCCTCATCCCTCCATCCTGCCAGCTCCGTTGAGCTCCTCCTTCCCTCGAGCTACTCCTCGGATCATCTGTCGCTCTGGCTCCGCCCCCCGGGCTTCCGGACCTGTGTCGTCGCTTCAGTCGTGTGTGCAGTCCTGCTCTACCTCGGCCCTCCGGGACCTTGATGTCCACCTTCGCCTAGGGCTCTCAGTCTCCTCCTTGGGCTCCACCCCCAGCTGCGGCATTTTTTCAGCGACCAGTCCTCCTCCATGGCTCCTCCCTCCATCGACTCACCCTGGGCCTCCTCCTGGCTGTGTCCTGGGTCCTACACCTACCTGCTTCACCTCCCTTCCTGCCTCTTCCCTCCTGTGACTCCTCCCTGGCCACTCCTCCTTTCCACACCCTCCAACTCAGCTCCCGGTTTCTTCCTCATAGACTCTTCCCTGACCAACTCCTCTCACCCTTCCTTTATTTTGTTTTAAGGAACGAGGACACGCCTTTTAAGGGGGTGGGGGGGGGGTTACTGTCAGATCCTTTCCCATGTGCTCCCTTGTTTCAGTTCCCACCAACGTTCATTATTCCACCTGTTTCTCACCCCTGTATGTAATCAGTTTAATCATCTGCTGTGTATTTAAGTCCCTGCGTTAGTTAGTTCTCTCGGCCGGAATTCTAAGTTGTGCTTTGTCTTCACCCCAGTCATTCCTGTGTCTCCTGTGTTCTCCATGTCCTTCCAAAGTGAGTGATTGTAAATAAATCTATGTGTATGATAAATCCGGCAATCCTTTTGGCCTTCCTGGGTGAGTCAAGACGTTACAGTAACATGTTGTGAAAATCTGGACACATTTTTACTGTGCATATCGCGAATACACGCATAGTTGAGTCTAGGCATGGGACGATAACCATTTCAAAGTATACCATGGTTTTGGAAAGTCAATACCATTCTTAAGGTATGAGTAAGATTTTTTTATTTACGTTTTTTTGTTTTGTTTTTAGAACCACAGTCTCTTCAGCAGAAAAGATATCCAAAGATGCAGTTTTTAAATTGTAAAAAAAATATATATATTTAATTCAATAATAATTTAGCCTGACATGTTTACTGTTCCAAAATATTTGATTTTGTTTCTCAAAATAAAATAATTGTTTTCAAAAGATCAGTTTTTACCCAGACATTTAAAAAGATATATTTAGAGCAGTAATCGTCAATACCGCAAAACTGAAACCGTGTTTTTTTTTATCCAAGGTTATCATGCTGTCAGAATCATATACTGGCCCAGCCTGTGAGTCTGGATTATAATTTACCAATTCCAAATGTTTTTAAGGCCTGTGTCATGTGAGGGGTTTTAAAAGCATTCAGCGCCTAAGACACTGTACCATTTGTAACTAACAAATTAATTAAGATTAATTTTATTTGTAATAAAAAAAAAAGACATGCAGTATTATATTACATTTGGGTATTCAATTACTGTATACCTGAATAAAGTTTGACTCCTTGGGAAAACAATAAATGTTTATTAAATTGTGTCTTTATCGAATTTATTTAAGCTTGGATATTGCTTATTATATTTTTTGCACTCCTATACAGAATCATCCAAATAGTTATTCAACTCATCTGGTATATTTGCAGAATAAAAAAATATCTCAATGTTTGATTTTTCCAATATCGTGCAGCGCTAATTACAATTGTGCTTTTTTTGTAAAACAGTGCTTCATTTTCAAAAAATCATAAAATATGAGGAATAGTAGCATCACTTTAATTCTATTTTAATTGAATTGCTTGTAGATTGGCTAGATTAAAAGTAAGTTCATTAATATTGCTTGAAAAGAACAAAAAATACAAACAAAGCATTGCTTAATGTCAGATTCTGGAGTCTGAGAGAATGGTTTGATATGGTTTTTGTGTCAGTGTAGAGGTTGCAAATTGATTTTCTTTTCAGATGTCAAATAACCTTGGATCCTTATTGATAGATGGCATGAGGCCTTACCTGTCCAGAGAGGTGGACACCAGTGTCAGGACATCGCATGTCTTCATTCAGGCTGTCATTGACACAGAGGAGAGACAGATGCCCTGTAGAGTCACATGACAGAGAGACAATTAATCAAAGGGAGGTGCAAACACCAATTAAGAGGCCAAGAGCTACAGAGGATGTGAGCATCAAACCACCAGCAAACAGTAAATAAAAACATTTGGAAACAATTTTATAGAAAAGAGTTCCAATCTATTAATACAGTGATTTACAACATAATATACTTGCTTATTATTCTGACCAATAGGTGGCGCTGAAATAAAGTCAACAATCTCAAATACTAAAGTGAAAAAAGATGTTTTGTTTGTCAACTTTTTTTCCAGGCTTGATCTGGAGATGTTTAGTTCAATTTGGTTAAAACATTTTCTAGGAGTTCAAAATATTTAGAAAGTTTAGTAGATTATGGCTAGATTTAGCAACCACATATTGATTCTGATGCTCTCTACATGACTTGAGGATTCTATCAAGACTAATCTAAAACAATAGGGAAAAACTAGCATTTTTTTCAAAATTGTGAATATTTGACCACAAGGTGGCACTGTCTGAAACTTATTATACCTTCAGGGACATGGTGCCAAATCATATACGAAATAATAATATGCTAATGTATGCATAAAATATAGCATTTCATGACAATTCAAATGGCTGTTGGTTCCGATAGCCCATTCAGCAGTGCATTAACATGTAGCATAATGGTACGATCACACCAGACAAGGATTAAGCATCAAGCGTGAGTGATTACATGTTAAGTAAATGCATAGGCGCGATCAAACATCCTGTGGGAATGAGATGGCATGAATTACATGATTCAAGCAATGACATGGCACATTTTGGGTGCGCTTAACGAGTGATTCGAACAAAACGTTTAAAGTTAAAAAAATCGTAACTTTGGTGGAAATTCCACGCTTTGTTAAGCAATCAAGCCATGTCTGGTGTGATTGCCCCATAACTGCCGTTCGGGTATCCCGAGATCCAATCCCCTTTTCTCTTCAAGTTCATATCCAACTACAAAAAAACCCCCAATAAATAATAAATCTTTTAATTTATATAAAGGGCTGTTAGCAAAAATAGCCATTTATCCGATCTCCTGAACACTAGGCGGCACTGTGCATAAACTGTGTAAATAACATATGGTCATGGTTGTCATGAAGGCTGATTTATACTTTTGTATGAAACGTACAGTATGGCGGCATAGCCCTCGCCGTGGCTGACGGCGAGGATGATGCACACCTCTCAAAAAAATGTAACTAAATATTGCATAGCGCAAGCTCTGTGATTGGTTGGCTTGGTAGTGGTGTCAATGTGGGTGGTGCTGAGAGCCAGATGGAGTGATTGTTTACAAGTGTCTTGAGAAGAAGCTCCAGATGGAGACTTTTGTTTTGTGTTTACCTTACAATTAAAGTTGTTGCATGTCCGCTGGTTCCCGCCCTCTGAATGAGCAAGTTTTAGCTACTTATAGCATTTACAAAAACAAAACACCCGCAAAAAAAAACAATACACGAGAGAACATAAAAAACCTACTGCCAGCTAGCGTTTCGGAAGTGTTATTGCAGAGCAACACAAACAGCACGCAGAAGTATAAATGTACAATTACGCACAAGGCAGGTGCCGTGGGTCATGCCGATCACTCAACTCAGAAGTATATATCAATCTTAACACATGCCAAGTGTAGTCTAAATACACTTTATTAAGGTTTTGTCAAATTCCGTGGCATGTTAATCAAGAACGGTTTGAATGATCAGAAAATTACACTTTTGGTTCTTAGTAAAATCTGTTGGCAAAAATAGTCATTTATCCTATCTCCTGAATACTAGGCGGCACTGTGCATAAACCGTGTAGGTAACATATGGTCATGGCTGTCATGAAGGCTGATTTATACTTCTGCGTCGAGCACACATAGCATAGCCCTCACCCATGGCTGACACGCACCTCTCAAAAACTGTAACTACACATCGCAGTGACGTGTAGCGCAAGCTCTGTGATTGGTCGGATTGACGAGTGTGGGCGGTGTTGAGAGCCGCGAGTCCGATGGAGTTATTGTTTACAAGTGTCGAGTTGTGTGAAGGAGCTCCAGATCTCCAAGTTGTTGCATGTCCCGCTGGTTCCCGCCTCTGAATGAGCAAGTTTGAAACTACTTATAGCATTCACAAAAAACAAAACACCCGCAAAGAAACTTGACACAGAGGAACATAAAAACCTCATTGCCAGCTAGCTTTTCGAAAGTGTTATTGCAGAGCAACACAAACAGCACGCAGAAGTATAAATGCATGACTATGTGCAAGGTAGGTGCCGTGGGACACGCCAATCACTCAACACAGAAGTATAAATCAGTCTTAACACACGCTAAGTGAAGTCTGAATACACTTTATTAAGGTTTTGTCAAATTAAATTGTGTTAATCAAATACGCTTCAAATGATCAGCTTGAATTCAGTAAAAAATAGCAGAAAATAATTATCTACAGAAAACTACACTTTTGCTTCTTAGTAAAATAATAAGCACAAATTTATAGAGTTGGTTGTGATTGGGATTGAGTTAGCAACTGTGTTTAATATTCAGACTCTCCTTTTCATTTGTACCAAATTACACAGCTTTTTACCAAATAGGTGCCGTAGAATTAAACAAATCTCTGTGGTCCCTAATTAGCCAGAAAGGTGGTTCTGTGCAAACAATGTACAAATAAACTTGTAAAATCCATATCTAACAGCTTGTAACTCTTCAATTCAACTCTCCAGCCAAAAAAAGAAGACAATCCATTGCACAACCTAATATTTTACAGCCCATCAATATAGTACAAGCTATATTTTTAAAACCTTTATCAAACGCCCCTCAGAAAAAAAAGACACACAACAACTCAATGGCATAAATTCCCCAAATTTATGGTCGACTTGTGTTTAGATGCTATGATAGTATGGTAGGAATGAGCACAATCTTTGCCTGCCATCCCAGAGGGCTCAGTCCCCAATTGGTGGGTCTCTGTGTGCCCATAAATCTGGGGGGCACTTTGTAATACGCATCCAGTATAAGCGCGACATCAGGCCTACGAGCAGCATGTCCTGAATACATACTGAGCTTTCAACATCAGATGGATTCCAGAGCTACTGTTTCATTCAAGAGTCACTTAGTATTGAAGAGAGAAGTCAGATAAGCGCTAAAGAAAAAGTGTATCCTTCACAAAGCATAATCACTGACTTCTAAATACAAAGAACTGCATGGAGCAGATGTTTGAGAGCTTTTTAAACTACAAGGAATAATAGACTTCTTTGTACGTGCGGATTTACAATTGTGCCACAGTGAAATGGAAAAGGAAGAATGTTAAAGGCAAATTTGAAAAGAGGAGTAGGCCATTGCATAAATATGTTTTTTTAAAGAACAGATTCCACAATAAGGATGATTTTGTAATGTTTTAATTAATGTGAAAAACTTTTAAATAGTTTTGTGTACACTACCTGACAAAAGTCTTGTTGCTTATCTAAGGAACAAAAATGATAACCTGATTCTAGTTGATCATTTGGTATCAGAAGTGGCTAATATGAAAGGCAAAGGCCTCTAGATTACGGTTATTTAAGGTCTGGGTTTGCTTAGAGAAAAGCCTTGTCACTTAACAGAAATAATGTACAGTATTGAACATAAAGTCATAGTGCAGTTGAAAAGAATTAATATTGTGTATGACTCCCATGAGCTTGGAGGAATGCATCCAAACATCTCTGCAATGACTCAAATAACTAATTAATAAGTCATCTGGAATGGCAAAAAAAGTGTTCTTGCTGGACACCCAGAGTACATTAAGATTCTTTGGAATTATCCTCAATCCCTCCTCCTTCATCTTACCCCAGACATGCTCAATAATGTTCATGTCTGGTGACTGGGTTGGCCAATCCTGGGAGCACCTTGATCTTCTTTGCTTTCAGGAACTTTGATGTGGAGGCTGAAGTATGAGAAGGAGTGCTCTCCTGCTTAAGAATTTGCCCTCTCCTGTGGTTTGTAATGTAATGGGCAGCACAAATTTCTTGACACCTCAGGCTGTTGATGTTATTGCCATCCACAAAGATCTCTTGCACGCCCCGCACTGAATGTAACCCCAAACCATGATTTTTCCTTCACGAAACTTGACTGATTTCTGTGAGAATCTTAGGTCCATACGGGTTTCAATAGGTCTTCTGCAGTATTTGTGATGATTGGGATGCAGTTCAACAAATAATTCATCTGAAAAATCAATATACCTTTTGCCACTTTTCCAACTGATCAACTAAAAGTCAAGTTATTATTTGCTCTTAAAACTGTAATCGATGACAAGACTTTTGTCCGGTAGTGAATATATAAACCCATGTATGTGTCTATACACAAAACTATATTTTTAAGTAAATAAAGATACAAATTTAAAATCGGAAATTTTGTAAATTTGCGATGTTAAAAAATAAAATATGTACTAAAGTATGTTTATTTCCATAAAAAAATTTAAATATTTGTTGTGTTTAAAGATTTTATAGGTTTTCTATGGTATAGTTGACAATAGATATTTAATATAATCAACAAACATTGATTATTAACTGGTGCCATATAATTATGCTAATATTTCATATTGTATAATTTATCAAAAAATTTAATACACTTCAACACTTTAAGGAACACTACATTTTTTGTAAATAGGCTAATTTTTAAGCCCCCTACAGGTAAACAGTTGAGTTTTACCATTTTTTAATCCATTCAGCTGATCTCTAGGTATGTCGGGAGTACTTTTAGCATAGCTTAGCATAAATCATTAAATTAAATTAGACCATTAGCATCTCGCTCAAAAACAAACGTAGCATCAATAAATTTTCTATTTAAAGTTTGAGTCTTAAGTAGTTAAATAGTATACTAAGACCGACATTATTTTATTTATTTACGTTTATTCATCTAGTTTCATTAGATTGCAGGTACTGAGAGTAAACTCAATTCTGACCCCAAAGAACAGCCTCCTCGACACCGATGACTGTCATGGTCGGAAAGCGTTCTGTGTCAGGATTAATCTTCTGCAAAGGAGGGTGGGCTGGAAAAGCCAGAACTCATTTGGTGTGTTGCTATGAAATGGCTGCCCATCAGAAACATCTTCATCTATCTCTGTCTCATCTACATGGGTGGAAATGGAAGGATGACGGGCTGGATGGAGAGAGGGAGGGTGAAAGGGGCGTCCGGAGGAGAGAGGTCAACACATTCAAGGAGTCCATCATTCTGGCATGTCAAACGTCTCTTAACTGAGTTTGTGGAAGTGTCGGTGTGTGTTCAGTGATGCTACCCTCAGTTTCTTCAGGCTGTTCTGACATTAACAACTCTGAGGAGACAAATCAAATGTGAGAAAATACATGTACTATTAAGTTATAAACAACAACAGCAATTGCAGCAGTAAAAATACTGATTGTTTCCAAACAGGTTTCTGAAACACTCCCTGGTCTGCCATTGTTCTGCGCTGTTACTTTCTTAACACATGGTTCAATGTTAGTCTTACATCAGCATTTCAGAAACTTCAAGGTTTTATCACTGGCCTGGATCTCAAAGTAGTTTTGATAAAGCAGTACCAGCTGAGGTAAACAGCTAGAGGTAAACAGTGTTAAACTCAGCGGAGGATTTAGTTTTGGAGCATCTGTTCAAATCATTGTGATCAGACAGGCGCAATTGTGTCAGAAACCAAGAATGAAATACCTGTATGAGCTCCAGGGACAATGTAAGACTCTGGTTTTTTTGCTGCTGTTTCTTGTCTAATGTTATATTTTAAAATTATGTGAGATCACAATGTTTGGGTGGGGGTCATCAGATATTATACTTCTGGACAACTGGGTAGAAGGAGGTCCTTTTGTTATCAAAATGTTACAAAACTGCAAGATATCAAGCTCAAAGTATTGTTTTTATGTGCACACTAGCGGTGTGCATTTCATCATCCTCTTGTCAAATGCACAGATAGTTATATTCTAACTGCATATACTTCTTATGATAGCTTCTACTCTGGAATTGAAAGTGGGTGCACTAACAGGGCTAACAGTCACTAATGTACCTTTTGAGGCCATGAGAAGTGAGGTTTGCTAAGGGTGTACTCACACTAGGCTATTCAAACCATGCCCGGGCACATTTCCCGGTTTGTTTGACAAGTGGGAGTGCTCCGAATAAAGAGTGCAGTTCAGTTGGGCGGTCCTGGCCCAGTTGGAAGAGGTGGTCTGGTGCACAGTTCGATTGGGCTTTGGCGCGGTATGCTAGAAGTATGAGTGCAAATCGCGACTGAGTGCGAAACTGAAGACGCAACATCACTTTTAAGGGACCGTTTCATATGATTTATTATTCACTCTTACTTTTCAATGAATGCAAATTGTCATCGTTTATCAAAGATACAAACCCCTGGATGACTTTCATGAAAATTTTCGAGCGTGTGTTATCGCATCCCAAACGACTTAAAATAATACAAAACAATATAACTAAAGCAATCTCCATTCAATTGAGTGAGAGCATTTTCTTTAAACTGAACAGTTGCATCATCAATGACATGATAAGCATGCTCAAGCTTTGAAGGTAAAACTGCAATGTGAGGCACAGTTCAAGACAACTGTGCCTAGTGTGAGTGCACCCTAACAAAGCTCTTACTAGATGGTCTCGTTATACCTACTTTTTGAATGGGAGATTGGACAAATCTGAAAAAGTGGGATAAATCGGCAAAACACAGGCCTCCATCACACTTACATATGTACCACACTGTACTTGTCCATTGTTTACAATGTTGAGGAAAAGTTAACAAGGGGTTAAAATAGGCAAATATCTAGTTTTAACCAGTACAAATACATTTTAATGCACATTTCAGCATCTACATCTGCAAATGGCAATATATGTACCTCAACATGGGCTGACATGAAGAACTCAATAGTTTCAGAAGACCTGGTAAACCTTCGGGGCTGTCAGGAAGTTTTTACTTTCTGGAAAAACCTGACCGTGTAGTTTTGGCCTGCTCTCTCCTTCTCCAACTTTGAGAGAAGCCAGGCACTGTAGGATAATCACGGTTTAATAGGAGCAAATATTGAAAGCAGGGGCTGACCAACCAGATCTCCTTTCCGAGTGCTCTATCCCAGTGCGCCGGAGAAAAACGCTAGCACATGGGAGTGTAAGAAATCGATAATTCCATGATATATCAATTAACGTGAAAAAATGGAGTAGAGCTTCGTATTGACGTCCGTTCTTTGTTTGTGTTGGAATCATCCAGTCGGATAGTGCTGGAAACGCAGGTCTGTCGAAAATCTGACAAGCAAAACAATTCACGTGTACTGATCTAAAGTTTCAGCATGAAAAACTAACAGAATCATATTGCCAGGGAATGAATGAACCATCCAAGAAGTTGTCAAGATAAACACATCCACGTCCTTTTTTTCTAGTAGGCATGCTCCTGTTTTTTTTTTTTTTTTGTTCTTAAGATGAACTTGCGAAGTGAGTTCCCTCTCAGGCGTCCTATTTGCAATGCAGAGCCGCTGTATTCTGGGAGAGGGACATGTCCACAGACTGGGGGCTCTTTCTAATGATTTCCCGCACCTGCACATCTGCTGCCGTTTTAATTAATACTCCAAGGAGGTTTGTCGCAAGTAATCAAAAACATTGTCACTTACAAAATCCTTCATTATAGAACTACAATCAATACTTTCCATGAGTAAAAATAAGGGCACTTACAAAGTAAGCCACTTCGCAATAAACAATCTAATCAAGCAAAGCTGGGATAAAGTGTAGAAAGATCTTATTTTGGGTTTTGTATGTATCCTAATGCACGCAGCAACACGTGGTGAAGTGCTGGGCATCATTTTTATTCAGGCCTTGGTTCCTCTGCTTCATGCAGGGGGAAGGGGTAGGGGGTAAGCACGGTGGAGGCAGTAGTCGCATCAGCTTTCCTCAGCTCTGCAGCATCACCGCAACCTCTCTCCTTGCTGATTTATGACTTGCCGCTGACCTCTGAGGTCGTAACATGGTGATGGGTGACTGGCTCTCAACGGTAAGCTACTGGCACTTGACAAAGTGCCGAGAGCAGAATGAATTTACTCCTCTTTTCCTCAATCATCAACAGGCGCACGCCGGCTTGCTGCCCTGACCCCCTCTCATCCTGACTGCTATAACAAGATCTCCCATCTCATGGAGGAGCGAGGGAGAGGGAGGCTGAAAAATTTACTGTCATTTCTACTTTCCAATGAGCTCCAGTGAGCACTTCTTTCACCTTCAGGTAGCTTCGTGTGCCAGGGATAAGGAGGGGAGAGATGGTTGGATGGGATGTGGACGAGGGCACTTCGATGCACCTGTCTAACTTTGGGTCGTTCGCCGGAGGTACTTCAATCTGCGTTCGCTTCCATCAACTTGATAACGACGAGTTAAATTTAATAAGCAAATAAATCTCCACAAATGCGAACATAGCTCATTCGTCAATGATATCCACCACGGTTGTGCCTGTTAGGTGCAAACAAATATTTACTAACACATTCATTAACTGTATAAGCAAAAGATCCATTCGGTTACTTCGCCTTTTATTGTTGCTACAGCAGCACTGGGAGGAGGATTGTAAATTTAGGCGATATAAAATGCATAATTTCCTAAAGTAGGGTTTTAAATTATCCAGCAGTGCAAATGTTGGCCCACTGTGGCAGGCGAGACACGGTAGGTTATAATTGAAAATAAAAAAGCCATTTAAAAGACATTCAATAAGCCACTGGGAAATTGATCAGGCTATAAAATCTGTCGCTACTAGGGCGGGTGGCTGGCACTCTCACAGAGAAGCTGCTTCAATCCTGACACAGCACTATCCCTGCAGGCTTCACGCTCTATATGACGGCATCCAAACACGAGATGCCGTGAAAATACACTTCCCGATGGAGATGATTTTCCTGTGTCCTAGGGCATGCATTTAAATTGCATGGGAAACATAATGCTGTAGTACACAGCAGAAGCCTCGGACTCTCTCTAGTAAAAAAAGAATTCCCTTAGTAGAAAGTGGTAAAATAAATGATAGAAGACTGCAAGAGTGGGCACAAGTGTGCCGGGGAAAAAAAAACATATTCCGCTCCTGCTTCTTTAACTTTCAATTCTCCCAAGCATCTCTGCTTCACAGCCTCTGGCTATTGCCTTTCTCAATCTGTCCCTGGGGAGGCAGGAGTTATGGGGCCTGTCGATTGAGGAGAAAGGGATGTTATTCCCCTGTCACCCTCACCCGGTCCGCCAGCAGCCCTGCCCTGATCTATGGCCACCGTAGCGGGGTAGAAGTGTCTTGATGCACCATTGGTTTCCAGTGCTGTCACCCCCACCCGATGCTCAAACTCATACTACCTTTACAACCCCCTCACCGACCCTTTAAAACAGCCCCCTCCAGGATTTTTGTCAGAGATCTCTTAGGGGCAGGGATGTGACACGATAGGTTTGAGGAGGTTACCCCTAATGGACAAGGTCTAGTTGGCGTCAAAAGCAGGATTAAGTGACACCTGGCAGGTGTTCAGCTGAAAGGGCAGATTGCACAATCTTATGGATGGTTGATCACGGCACTGAGTAACTGTATCTAATGGAGATCACTGACTTCATCTGTTGGGGATGATATTTTTGATACTTATTTAAATACTAATTCATATTAAGATGAGTTAGATTTGTCCTAAAAGCATTGTCTATGTTATCTATAATCAGCTATTGGCCATAATGAATTAAGATACTTCATGCACATTTTTTTTTATTAGATTATGGATGCGCAGCTTCACAGTGTATTATTACAAAGTGACATCACCAACTAGTGGCCTGGCATGCATAATATGGCATTTTTTTGTAGTTTTCAGTCTTTTTAAGAGTATATATATTGGGGGGTTTCAATTCATAAGAATTAGGTGTCTTATACATATAAGTTGATGATTTGATGCTTTTTTAGACACCTGACTATTAATATCAGAATCAGAATCAGTTTTATTGCCAAGTGTGCTAATATCTAGCTAATTATTAGAAACATTTAACACAATACGCATAACTGTCATGAGTTGTGCAGAAAGGAGCAAGTGCACAAGCAAGCAAGATTTAACAATAGGTTTAATAATCCAGAAAGAAAGTTACAAGTATCCAGACAGGTGTAAAACAAAGACAAGGAAACTAACCAATACAACAAAGTGAACAATAACCAACCAACAACTGAAAGAATTGGTCTTAAAGGAATGGAACTCAAAGTTGCTGAGGTTATTATTTCAGTATGTTGATGTACATCGATCTGAAACAGAATACTAATTAGGGGCGGGGTTTTCTTTTTGTGAATCATTCAGTCTTAGCAAACTAATGGTAAAAAAGAGTGTGGTTACGAATATTGTGGCTGACACTATCAAACTGATGCAAACAGAGAAGGTCCGCCACTCCAAACGCAGAAGCAAAGGGTCAGACTTTGATTAAAGATTACCATAACATATTAATTGTTCACCTAAAGAATGACAATGTGCTCTAGCAAAGTAAGGCTTGTAAATATTGGTTCACATCAACTTTAAATATACAGGGAATGAACAAACTGAGTGGCAAAAAGGTGATAATAGCTAGATGGTTGACGGGTGAATCAATTAAGTACTAGTTGGCGTCAAAAGCAGGATTAAGTGACACCTGGCGGGTGTTCAGCGGAGAGGGCGGATTACACAATCTTGTGGATGATTGATCATGGCACTGAGTAATTGTATCTATTGGAGATCTGACATTAACTGCTGGGGATTATATTTTCGATACTTATTTAAATACTAATTTATATTAAGATTAGTTAGATTTGTTCTAAAAACACTATCTACATTATTATATACAATCAGCTAATACCCATAATGAATAATGAACAAGCCACAAACTAAGTGGAAAAAAGATGATAATAGCTAGATGGATGGCGGGTTAATCAATTATCAAACAAATTGTCACAAAAGTTATATTCCCAATATCATTGTATGTATTTTATGTTGTACAGATAAACACTGGCCATAATTTTCATTAACAATTTATCAGGTGAAAAACCATATAATAACACTAATCACAATATACAGTCAATTTGGGGGGAATTTATATTTTTTTCTATAATAAAAGTTTAAAAGTCCTGTATTATCAAAATTAATCTGTCCAAAAATAATTATGACCCTGACATATAACTGTTATAATTGATTACTTTTCAAAATAACATTTATGTCACATAAGAATGCCCACACATGTCGCCAAGCTAACTTTTGTCTACAATAGAGAAAATACATCAGACTAAAACAATGAAAAGAATGACTCCCAAACGAGCAGACAGACACACATCTCCATGAAAGTCCAGGAGCATTTTGTTTGCAATATAAATATGGGGGCACAGATGTCAGATCTCCACACGTATGAGAAGAGCAAAGGGCAATATTTCATTTGACATGTGTCACGAATTAAGAAAAGGGGCGGAGAGATGGAGGAAAACCTCGACCCACGAGACACTGCAGATGAGATGGAAAAACTCTTTCATTAGCCTGCGGGCAGAAGTGTGACGCTCGACCGACCAGACTGACTCTAGATATGAACTATAAAGGAGCGGATGGAAAAACACTGATGCAGGTGGTTATGTGACAGTGACCCCGGCGGGGACGACATGACTGAATAAATAGACAGATTAATAAATAAATATCTGTAAAAAAAAATGGGAGACCGAAGAGGTCTGCCATCCATCAAACACCCTATTACCAGCAAACCTGGAGCTATATGCATAAGCCAAAGCAGATACAAATTCAACTTTTTCCTTACGATTTTTTTTTATCTCCCACATCCATCACACCAACACACACACTTAAACACAAAGGCCGGTTTGAATTATGAATAGATTTGTTTTCTCATGTCAGGAATTTTATAGGCAAAATCAAAGAGTTAAAAATAAGGGATGGTCCTCAGAGAGAGGAATGTAAACATCTATCTAACCACTACCATATTTCTGTTTTAATCTGTTTATTTGGCTATTTATTGGAACAATACGTAGTTGTGTATTCAGCTTGTGCAATCAAATGACACGGTCTTCATTTGGGAAAACAAACAGCAAACATCTTCAATAAAATGTCAGACTGCTCGGTTTTCGAGGTCATGTGTAGTCAATCTTTGAGGTGGAGAGGGAAGCGGGCATGAAAACAGACGGATTCAGCTTCGCTAAAGATCCTCGTGTAACACTGGATGGATTATGAGAGTTACGCTGCATGTTGGTATGCAATAACAAATAAAGGCTGCTCATTAGAGGTTGACATGCAATCATTTGTTGTGACATGCAACATAAACGAGCTGATGTAATTGGTAGTGACACCAAATATAAACTTTCATTTGCAACAGTGAAAATGAAGAAATGCATCAATAAATGAGCAATCATATGATGACTAAAGAATTTTAACACTAGGGGCCCTATCATAAACCCGGCGCAAAAAGGTGCAAGATCTGTTTGGCAGGATGTGTTGCTACTTTCAGACCAGCGCAACCCTAATTTTCCCATTTTGCGCAACGTTGTTTAAATAACCCATCAATTTGTGCCACTTTGTGGACTGGGTGTGCCGGTCTAGAAAGGAGGTGTGTTAAAAGGTCTAAAGTCCAGCGCAGAGCACGTTAGTTGTGCGCCTCAAACGCATACACATTGCTCAAAACACACAGGATGTACAACAATACACAAATATCTTTACAAATGAAAAAAAAAATTAAAGGAATAAAATGTTACAAAATTATTATTTTTTACATAAATATAAAAACCACTGCCTCTTCACCTCAGGGGGCTTTTTCAGTTTATTAATGACAACATGCTTTTGTATAATGTTATTGTTATTAGCATTATTTAATATATGCATATTTATATTTGTTTTAATAAAAACAAGTTTAGATTTGTCTACTTGTCAAGTTTCGACCACACTTTGTTATTATTGTTTATTTATTCGTTTGCTGGAAATTAGAACTGAATTTAGAAATAGATTTGAAACAAATCTTTGAGCTTAACAAACAAAATTAAATATGTAGGCTGATGGATGTCTTCAACACTGTTTCATTATCCATGAAATTGATAAATTGCGTTATTTTTTATTAAAAATACAAAGCACAAAAGAGTTCTGAGTATTTCAACCTTAAATGGCCATAATGGACAAATTGGCAATTTTTTATTGGCCTTCAACAGCTAACTGTTAAAACTGATTGTAAAAATGGCAAAAAAAATACCTGCAGTGTCTTTCAAAATGAACAATAAATATATTAATTACAATGACAAGACAAGTAATTATATGACGTAATATTATTTATATTTAAATTGACAAAATCTCCAAAATACTGTACATACACTGCATGACAAAAGTATTCTCATCGATCCCTGTTGTAAGAGCAACAAATAATAACTTGACTTCTTGACTTGACCATTTGGAAAAGTGTTATAATTTTCCAATGAATCATCTGTTGAACTGCCTCCTAATCATCACAAATACAGCAGAAGATCTATTAGAACCTGCATGGACCCAAGATTCTCACAGAAATAAGACAAGTTTGGTGAAGGAAAAATTATGGTTTGGGTTTACATTCAGTATGGGGGCGTGCGAGAGATTACAATGGTTACATTACAAACCACAGGAAAGGAAAAATTCTTCAGCAGGATAGCACTTCTTCTCACACTTCAGCCTCCACTTAAAGCTCCAGGATTGGCAAGCCCAGTCATCAGACATGAACATTATTAAGCATGCCTGGGCTAAGATGAAGGAAGCATTGAAGATGAATCCAAATAATCATGATGTACTCTGGGAGTCCTGCAAGAACACTTTCCTTGCCCCTCCAGATGACTTTATTAATGTTATGTGAGTCATTGCATAGTATAGATGCAGTCCTCCAAGCTCATGGGAGTCATACACAATATTAATTCTTTTTCCACTGCACCATGACTTTATATTCTACACTGTACATTATTTCTGTTAGGTGACGAGACTTTTGTCTAAGCAAAGTCAGAACGTACTGTTCTAATTAAATAATTCATAATCAAGGCATGATCATTTTTGATTCTGGTAAAATCAGCCTAATCTAGAGGCCTTTGCCTTTCATATTAGGCACTTCTGATACCAAGTAATCATCTAGAATTATTTGTTGTTCCTATACCTTGGGTAGGCGACAAGACTTTTGTCAGGTAGTGTACACATAAGAACAATTTATATTTAAAATATAGAATTAATATTTGTAT